>NC_140603.1:17207729-17265229 GCF_057381915.1 Diplotaxodon limnothrissa
GGGTCATGAGACAGAGCTCATCAAAATATAAAACCCACCAGATCACAGAGCAGTGTTTTAATACAAGAATATGATGCTGAGGAAAGGTACTTTACTTTTTTCATGCAGTTACGTAACACAATAAACAGCACATACAAGATTTGCACTACGTTTATATTAAAGCCTTGAAATGTAATTTATACACAAAGTCTGAGCACAAGAGCATAATTCATAGGGGAATTGTTAGACGCAGACATGAAATAAAAAGGAATAGAGAGGAATCAAAGTCCACAGGAGAGCAGTGTTGTTGTTTACTCACCTCATTTGTTGCCATAGGAGCGGAGGTGGCTTTAGGCAAGTTGTTGGAGGGTAGCGGTTCTCCACCTTCATACGCTGGGTTCTCAAAATTCTTCCCTGATGTCTCCACCGTGAATACGGACGTACAGGGGACCTGACATCACACAGCACACATTAGCGTTATGGATCACCATAGACAGGATAAGAAAGTATAATCTGTATTAAATCTCACAAAGCATTTTTAAACAGTTAACGAATATATTTTGTTTTGCTACTGACCGCCTCTCCATTCTGCAGGCCTTCATTGTCTTCTCTTTTCATGCCATTTTGGGTTGAACCATTCCTGCAAAGTATTATTATTTGGATGTAAATATCATACTAGCATATTCTGATAATGCTCTGTCAACAACCTTTAAATACAATGAATGGATCTGCTTTTATATTCATTTTTATTCAGAGTGCTATTGAATATTGAATAAAAATGTTAAAATATATCAAAATGAAATATGAATTCTTATTCTTATTATTTTAATATTTGTAATAAAATTTTGTAAAAAAAAAGTGCGTATTTATCATTGTTGTGATTTTACTGTTTATTTACTTTCCCATTTGATTTTAAGTTTACTTATGAATTTCTTCTTTGTTGTTAGACCATCACGCAGTGTAAGGTTTGTGGAACTGGTGCTCAAAATTAACAGTACCGGTAATTACCAAATATTTTTTTTAATGTTTTTGTAACAGTTAATCCAACAGTATGCACAAGTTCTGATTAAAATGATACTAAAATAGGTTTTGTTTTTATCTGTGAATTTTCAATTGTATTGTTTCTCCCCACCAAAAAGCAGAAAAAAATTATAAACCATATTATTATTTTTGTCAGATTAGAGGGTTTTTTTTACTTTCATTCCTGAACACAAAACCAGTTTTAGTGTTTGAATGTTACACTTCATTAATTTCTGACTTTTCCGATCTTACCTGAAGTTTGGAAAATTAGCCATTGATGGCATACTGGGCATTTTGGGCATGCTTGGCAAGTTGTTCCGCAAACTCTCGGCCAGATTCGACTTCTTCTTGGCAGCATAGACCAGAGCAACCAGCAGAGCCACAACCGCCACCGTTACCCCGATGGCTATTCCAACTGCCAGGGAGGGACAGAGGCAGGCAAGCAGGCAAGAAGTGACGTATGAAGAAGCTCGTTAGAATTAGAAGGACATTTTTATTTTGTTATTATCTTATTTTTCTTTAATTAAAATCGAACATACCTGATGATGCAATCACATGGAACACGCTTATCTCGCAGAAATCTCCTTTCCATTCTGAAGGACATCTGTACAAAAAGCAAACCACTAACATAACAGTTCCAACACTGCCAATGGTTTAACTTTATCTCACTGACATTACATTAACACCAGCATTAACACAGCAATTTAATCCAATGTTTTATTTTGACAGCTGGCAGGGAAAAAAAAAAGGAAAGACAATCTTACATGCAGAGAGCCTTGTTGTCATCAAAGTAGCAGGTGCCTCCGTTTTGACACTGGCAGGGAGGCGGCATGGTGGGTGGTGGATCAAACCCTGAACAATCATAACATTGAGAGGTTTTTACTGTGCTATGGCAGGAAAACAATCATTACTGAGACATCAGTACTGATGATACGGTGTAGCTTAATTTAGTCACTTTATTTAGTTATTTATGTAACACTAATTCAAAAAACAGGCCCTTCAAGGTGCTTTATATTGTAAGGTAAAGACTACAATATTAGAAAGAAGCCCCAAGCCACAATCCCTTCTAAGCAAACACTTGGTGACAGTGGGAAGAAACTACAAGCAGAACCAGGCAGAACAGTGGCCTTTATCCTTTCTCCCATTTACTGTTGGTCTCTCACACCTGCTCAAAATTTCAGTTCATGTAACACTAATATAAAAATTCAATTCAAATCAAATTTATTTATACAGTGCTGAATCACAACAACACTCACATCAAGGCTCTTTATATTGTAAGGTGGACTCTACAATAATACATACAAAGAAAACCCAACAAGGATACGACCTCCTATGAGCAAGCACTTTGGCAACGGTGGGAAGGAAAAACTCCCTTTTAACAGGAAGTGAGAAGGAAGACAGGATAAAAGACATGCTGTGGAAGGACGTGTTACAGTAATGTCACAAAATAAAAGTCTGAATACATTTACAGTAAAAATGTCACATCAATATGGTGAAATAATATTATCCTCACTATTAGCTACCAGCTGATGTGAACCCCAGCAGAAATTGGCTGATCTGCTGCGAATGAGGTTGAGCTCGACTTCACAGCCTGCCTGAGTTAACACTGCCCTTGATTTTATGACAGTACACATGTTTACTAAATCTATTTAATCTATTCTATTTAGTCCCACCAGCTTCACTGAACTCTGTGTTAATTTGATGCTGTGTAGATAACAGTGAAAGTGATAAAAGGTTGTCAATATTGCTGCAGGAAAGATCACAGAATAAAAAAAACAAACAACTGATGATGAATTGATGCATTAATACTTCTAATCCTTTTCTACTTAATTTGAGCAGTCTAAGAACTCAGTCATCCAATCACACAAGTTCTTTTTCCTATGCCTAAGAACTTTTAACTCAGGACTCAGTGCCTTGCCCTATGATACTTCGACAAAAAAAGGCAGGAGTCTTACCGCCAACCTTCCGACTGACAGATGATCTGTCTCTTGAGCTGCTGGCACTCCCAGCTAAGACATGATGCCTACTATTTTATTAAAAAGGACAGAGGAAATTTAAAAAAAACTCCTTTTCTCACCTGCATCACATTCAGTTTTACTGCCTGGGATGAAGCTGGTGCCCTCGGGGCAGGCACAGCTGTACCCTCCCGGTCGGAGCAAACACAGGTGGCTGCAGGTTCCCTTGCATGGATTCTTCACTGCAAAAACAAATAAATAACATATATTTCATGTTTCATCATCATCACCATCATTGTCCAGGCAATCTCCTCTCTTTACAGTTGTGGCTAATAGAATAATAATGTGTTCCTCTGTTATTCATGGTTGCCTTCTTCCACTTTCCTGCACATTACTGCTAATGCTGAACACACAAAAAAACATAAAAGAGCTCTTCTGGATCAAAGCACTCAATGTTCACGACGTTTAATGGACTATTAACGTAATATCACACAGAAATAAAATGGATACAAATGAAGAGGCTTTGCACACTGTAAACAAACAAACCCTGCATGCACAATTTGTGGACATGTGAGAGAGTGTGCAGCTTACTGGCTATGGTGTTGTATCTCTGCTGCTGGTACACAGAGACCTGGGTGAGCCAGGGTCCAGCAGTCAGCAGCTTGATCTTGTCACCCTGGCCAAACTTGTCCTGTCGAAACACCTCGCCCTTTTCCTGAGTGCTCCAGTAAACATGGTCTTCGAATACACTCACACTGAAGGGGTTCCTTACATCTGGGAGAGATGCAGAAATGTTTGAATAGTTTTACTCAGCTCCAGTAACAGCAACCGTTTGGAATATGAACGATGGATTAGGAAATTAGGATCACCTATGTACACGGCCGTTTTACGCTGCTCTCCTGATGGCAGAATAGACTCTATGCGGCTCTCCTTGGAGTCTGACCAGTAGATTCTGTCATTGTTGGTGAAGTCGACTGACAAGCCAGTGGGCCACCCAAGACCATCAGACACAAGAACTTTTCTCTCCTGACCATCAAGCCAGGAACACTCAATTTTGGCTGTGGTCCCACGATCTGCCCAGTACAGCATTCTGCAGCAACATGATGGACATGAAATAACGGCTCATTAAGACCGTTTCATTGAGATTTCCCAGGACAGCTACAAATTCTGAAACTACAAGTATTTTGAAAATCTTGGCCAACACTGATACTGATGCAGGGTTTCTAACCAGTCCCCCTATGCTAAGTTGACCCTCCACCTCGGCATGTTCAGCTGATATCTCTGCTTATGTCCACAAATACAAAATCACAGTCATCTTGGCAAACACAGAAGTCCTGTGATGTTTCATATTTGTACAGTCTTCATATGTTGCTCTTGAAGGTATATCATTGAATCGCTAATAACATCTAATATGGGCCAGTGCAAACTGGGTTCTGGCATAAAAGATACTGTCGTTATTTAGCGTGTAAGAGGTGAGAACTCTGTGATTTTATGTGACTCTGTTGTATATGCACTGACTCATGTGTGTTTCTGGGAGCTCCTCTCTTATGTTTTTGTGCTTGATATATAAATTAACAGACTGTGTGCCTGTGTTTAGAAAATCTAAACACAGGTGCAATCTTACCCCAGTCGTGGGTTCACAGCCACAGCAGATGGGTGACCCAGGTCAGTCTTGACAAGGTGCTTCCTGTAGCGTCCATCCAAGAAGGCCACTTCTAACCTCTGCAGCTTGGAGTCTGCCCAGTAAAGGTTTCTTAAAAAAGGAACAAAATTATCAGAGAGCTGAAAAACATTCTGGTGCTTTATGGGCAAACCCCCTAAAACTTTAATGTAAATAAAATATATTTTAATAAATTTGGATTAGGATTAAGGCATTAGAGCACTGAACTACTGTAATCAGGTAAACTCACCTGGCGACCCAATCCACAGCGATGCCGTCTGGGCTGGTGATGTATTTGACGCCGAGATCAACAGCAGCACCGATGTTATTACTGCCATCGTCCACTGATGGTATGTATGCTCTCTTTATGGCGCCTGGCATAGCGTCTTTACCAGCAACAGTGAAATACACCATACCTGACAAAACACATTTGTTGTTGGTGTAATTTGTGTGCACCCAGGTGTACTATGTGGTTTTTATAGTAGGTAGTCTTAATTATGGTCAAACTATCGATACCAATGCTAATACTGACCTGAATACCAACACAAGTTGTCTTTATAGGTCAAAAGTATTGATATCATCAATACTGGCACTTTATTTACTTGGTATCAGATCGATAGTATCACACAGCACTGATGTTAATCAATGGATATCTTACTGAATCCTGTGTTGTTGTGGTCCCAGTCGTAGTCCAGAGCCATGATGTGCTCCTGTTCTTCGATGAAGTCATGGTAGCCCTCTGTCTGCAGGTTGAACCTCCGGATACGAATGTTCTCCGGTAGAAGCAGCATGGGAGCTGCTCCTGTTGGACACACACATACATGTTTACATGTTTTTGTCACTGAAAAATATAAAAACCAATCAAAAGTGTATTCTTATTGTTTAAAGACATTTCATTAAGGTGCACAGGCTGGTCTCTGAGGTCTTTAAGAGTTTCTAAGAGTCTCTCCACCAATAAAATAATCAGTATGGCCTGCATCTACTTGTCTTTTTATAAAATATACATTGTAAAATATATGAAATGTATAAATGATGTAGGTAGTTTTTAACAGCAATAGAAACAACAGTTATTACTTACAACAGCATTCTTGCTGTTTCAAATCTAGCAAGAGAAAAGGCATGCCTGCTAACTAGACCCACCATTAAATCATTGATGAATCTGTTTTTCACACTTAGATGAGAAAGAAGACTGTAATGAGGCCAAAAATATATTTCAGTAGCTGTGAAGTCTTCTCAGCTCCAAAGAAAACCCAGCGGTTTCTTACCCACAGCCTCGCACATTTTGCCATTGCCCACTTTCCTGTAGCCGGGGGCACACTCACAGTCGTAGCTGCCTTTGGTGTTCTTACAGACCTGAGGACAGGTGCTGTACACCTCGCACTCATTGATGTCTGAAAAAAATCACCAGCCAGGATCAGAAGGAGTGTGAGTTTTACCCAACAGATATTTAACTAGACATGTATATTTATCATAAACATGTATGTATGAGTGTGTGTACCCAGGCAGGTGTAGGTGCTGTCTGGGTCCACTGTGTATCCGGGCCTGCAGGAGCAGATGAAGCCTGTGCCATCGAGGTTCGTGCACTCATGCTGGCACAGATTCTCGTCACAGTTGCGATCGAGGCCAAAATCTGGAGGACAGACAACGTGCAAAAAACAGCTTTTGAGCCACACGCAAGAGCTACTTATAGGCTTAGTTTACACAGGCAGATTAATTCAGATATAACCCAGTAATCTGGTTAAATGTATTCACCATCAGTGAACATATGTGTAAGCACCTCGATAGAAGCAGATGTTTTTACAGTTTACTGGCTGGGAGCACTGCTAGGAAGAAAGACATCAGCTCAGAGTAGGAACTGCTGCTGCCCGTCAATCTAAAAAAAGCACTAAAAGAGCTAAACAGTTGCCAGTGTTTTAAAAGGGTGACATCCTAGGAAATTCACCCCAAGGTCAGACTTTGCAGTGCTCAGAGAAACTACAAAAGAACCCAAGAGGTTCCTCTCAGACTTTCCAGGCCTCAGTTAACACGTTAAATGTTAAAGTTCATGACAGCACAATTAGAAACAGACTGAACAAGTATGTCTTCTATGGAAGTGCCCGAAAAACAGTCTCCTCTACAAAAAGGACATTGCAAGTTTGCAAAGTTACAACTGAATAAACTACAAGATTTCAGGAACAATGTCCTTTTGACATACAAGATGTTTTTCCATGGACAAACAAACACAGCATATCAGCTGTTAAACACGGTGGTGGAGAGGTCATGATCTGGGCTCATTTTGCAGCCACACAACCTGGGCATGTTGCAGTCATTGAGCCACAAACTCCTCTGTCTGACAGATAAAGCTTGGCTGAAATTGGGTTGTGTAACAGGACAATGATATGAAGCAAATCTACAACAGAATGGCTGAAAAAGAAAAGACTCCAAAGTCCAGCCAGTTTGACATCCTGTGGTGGGACCTTAAGATAGCTGTGCATCAACAAATGCCCACAAACCTCAATGAAGGGAAGCAATGTTGTAACGAAGAGTGGGACAAAATTCCACAGTGGCGTGAAAGACTAATAAACTCATACAGAAAATGATTACTATTGCTGATAAAAGTGGGTCTAAAAGCTGTTAAATGATGGCCTTTAGTTCTTACTGCTTCTTTAGCTTAACCTTTGCTAAATAAATAATGAGACCATGTCATGTTGATGTTCATGTCTGGTTATGTTTAAGTTATTTTAGGACCCAGTAAAGACCAGATGATTTTTATTATGTCCTGGGTGGCAAATTTCATTAGAATATTGAAGTAATTATCGATATTTGTGCTGTGCAAAAATCTCATTAATTTGACAACAGTTATAATACTGTTATCCTATAATTCTCTCTGATTATGAGAATATATCTCCTCTTTCTGTAGAAGAGCACATAATCTCAATTATGTAATATTTTACATAGATCCATGCCATATTTCCTACTGATTGCACAATACATTTGTTTTTGTTTTGGTCAATATAATGCTTGGATTCGTTTTTCTGCCTGAACCAAAACACCGTAAATCTTTTATTAAAGCTCCGTGAAAACACCATCATCACTCGTCCTAAAGGATTCATGCTGTTTTTTCCCAGGAACATTTAATTCCAGCCATTGAGTTAAAGTGAAAAGACGATGCTGTCCTCCTGCCAGGAAGCTGAAGAAGTCTTTTGTTGTGGCACTTACTGCAGCCCATTTCGTCTGTGCGGTCTCCACAGTTGTCATTGTGGTCACACACATATTGCAGGGGCACGCAGTGTCCGTTGGTGCATTTAAACTCCTCCAGTGTGCAGGGGGCCAGTGTGGGCTCGCGGCCTGTGAAGGACACAGTCGAGATGAATCATCAGCACAAGTATTCAGAAATGGTTGAGTGGGTATACAGCCCACCTCTGAAAGCGTCACCTCCACTTATCTAAGATTAAATTCAGAGCTTTTTCTAGAAGCTCTTTACTTCTAAATTTTCAAACACAACTCCTCCCACTAGATTAAAGCGTAAACATGCTTTCGTGATGCACATATACGCCTTTCACTCATGCTTGTGTATCACAGAATTGCACATCTTTACTGTCTCCTGCCAACAAACAAGTGGATTTAGATGAGCAAGCCAATGTCCACCTCTGCTCTGAACCAAACTATTTAATCTCCTCTCAAAATAATTTGCTCTGATTGATGTTTAAGCTGATTGTGTAACAATTCCATACAACAGACTTATTCCTTATCCTTGTTATGTTTCAGCTTTGTGTCCTGTGCAGGCACTGATGTCATTTTGGGATTTCCCATTTGACTGGCTTTAAAGAGGAAAGTTCAGGATTAGCATTGTTGTTTGGACTAATGCCTGACAATACCATGATAAGAGGTGCATTTGCTGAAACTAATATGCAATCTGATTATGTTCACATACAAAAAGGAATGATATATATATCTATATCTATATATATATATATATATATATATATATATATATATATATATATATATATTAGGGGTGCAACGATATTCGTATCGATATTGAACCGTTCGATACAGTGCTTTCGGTTCGGTACGCATATGTATCGAACAATACAATTTTTTTCAAAAATTTTTTTTTTTTCAAATTTTTTTTTTTTTTTTTTTGTGTCCCGTTTGGATCTATAGCCATCAGAATTGTTGTCTTGAGGCCAAGAAAGATGCCAAGAGGATTTATTTTAAGTGGATCATCATATTGGTCCATTTGATTGACCTTTATTATAATTATGAATTTATTTTATTTTCAGTTGCAAACGGGACAGACATGACTGTGGGATAGGACAGGGGGAAAGAATGAAAGAAAGAGGGGGAGAGAAAGAAAGAAAACCAAAGGGGAGAAAAAAAAAGAACAATACAAAATTTGTAATTTATTTTATCAACTTTCCTTCTGACGATGCTGTCTGTGTTGAGCGCTCAGTGAATCTGCATTTGACTACTCCGCCTAGGCTCGAGAGTGCAGCCTAGGCGGAGTAGTCGAACGCAGATTCACTGAGCGCTCAACACAGACAGCATCGTCAGAAGGAAGAGCGCAGGGCAAGCTAGCGAGACAGAAGTGGACCTCCCCACCCTCATTCAGATCTGGCGTTTGGAATTATTTTGGTTTTCATGTGACGTATGACCCTGAAGGTAAGCGAGTCATGGACTAAAGTAAAACAGTATGTTGGATGTGCCATGCAATGCCCAATTACATGGGTGGGAGCTAGTGTGTTAGCGCAGTTAGCTCGTTAACGTGTTGGCCGTCTAGCCCCTCTGTATAGGGTAGCTCGTTAACGGAGATTTGCCGTGTTGTGGCGTTAAGGTTATTTCAACGAGATTAACCTGAAAGCACTAGTGGGAACACAACGAATATGACTGCACATTTACACCGACATCATCCTAGTGCAAAGACAAAAACAACAAGCATGCATGCTACAAACTTTAGCCGAGTCATTTAGACAGCTGTTAGCACAGGATTCTCCTTATGGAGACCTGATATGTTTAATATGCTGCTGAGAATATAGCCCAGAAGAAGCGGATAGTATAGCTTTTATTTTGGAAAGAGACATTTCTCTGTAATAAACTCTCTTTTCCAAAGATGAGTGATTCCTCAATCAGATACAGGGCTCGCAATATCGCTAGCCCGACGTCCCGGGGCTATCTCTGCCCTGCCTGTCGGGCTATTGTAGGAAGGAAAAATATATGTCAATGCTTTTGCATTCTTTCAGAAATGTAGCTGGGTAATTATGTCATTGGGTGAGCCACTGTCAATATGTGACATATTGAAATCGTGTTTGAATTTGCGCTTGTTTTTTTGCTTTCACTTTGCAATCGCGCGAACTGTGTATGGAGAGCGACAGCACTGATCTGTGAGTGATGATAATTTGTGCACCAATTCCTCTGACATAGTCTTATTAATTGTTAGCTTACTATGCAAACATGACAAGTGAAATCTCCCGCAGCTTAAACATGTGAGAGGTTGATCGCGCAGAGAATCGCTGAGCTTATGTGAGTGCGGCAGGATATATATTTCACTACGATGACCTGGATGATTGAGAACCTTCACAGACAGATATATATTTTAGTTCTGCTGAGCCAAATAAGACAGGTCAGGGTGAAGACGTGACAGCCAAAGAAAAGCTTACCACAAAACGGAGAAGTTATGACAAATCAGACTATAAGGCAAAAAGAAAGTGCAGCTTTATGGTTTCATGGACAAAAGAATTTCTGTGGCTGCAATATGACGAGCTAAAAAACAACACGCACAAGGGTTAGGGTTAAATTTAAAAACTGTACTTTTGAGTTAAAATATATATTTATAATTTTAATAAATGACAAATTAAAAAGGCATGAACATTTTTTTTTGTATCGAAAAAATATCGAACCGTGACACCAAAGTATCGAACCGAACCGAACCGTGAATTTTGTGTATCGTTGCACCCCTAATATATATATCTATATATCTATATATATATCTATATATCTATATATATCTATATATATATATACACACACACACACACACACACACACACACACACACACACACATATAGTATTTCCCCCCTTTCTGATTTATTTTGTTGTTTTTTCTGCATATTTGTCACACTTACATGTTTCAGATCACAAAAAAATGTTAACACTACACAATAAATACAAAATGCTATTTTCAAATGATGGTTAAGGGAAAAAAAATGACCTTCTGTCCCTTCTTTTAAACCTAATAAGTGATTATTCCCTTGGCAGTGAGAGATAAATTCTGATAAGCGGCAATATGTTTTTCAAGTTGCTTCTTTAGATTTAAGTCTGGACTTTGACTGGGTCACTCCAAAACGTTATTCTTTTGTTGTTGTTTGTTCTTTATGCTGGAGTGTTTACATAACCCCAGTACTCTTGAGTTTCAGTTCAATTCAGTTTTATTTATATTGTGCCAAATCACAATAATAGTTGTCTGAAGATGCTTCATATTGCACGCTAAAGACCCTAAAATAACACAAAGAAAACAGAGAAAACCCCAACAATCATGTGACCCTATGAGCAAGCACTGTGGTACAGTGGGACGGAAAAACTCCCTTTTAACAAGAAGAAACCTCCAGCTGAACCAGGCTCAGGAAGAGGCAACCATCTGCCATAATCAGCTGGGGTTGGGGAGGAAGACAGGAAAAGGGCCAGGATAGTATAAACTGCATTCTGTACTTCCTCTGGCTGGTCTAACGTTAAAATGAATTTGATTGTCTGTAAGATGTAAATGTGAAAAATATGCAAAAACACAAAACTGAGAAGGGGACATATACTTTTTCACGGCACCATATATTTACACAGTACACTAAACATAGTTTATGCAGAGGGCAACTACAAAACATCAATGTTTATCCCTCTATATTGCCAAATGTTCAGCTGTCCTTTTCCATTACTCTACGTCCAATTACGTCCAATAACTGATCAGATTTGTGCATTTAAATGTAAATTTTTAGTCATGCTAAAATATGCAGATTGCAGGAATGTGTGAGTGGGAGTCATACAGAGGTCTTCTTTCTCATCACTGCCGTCTCCACAGTCGTCCTTCTTATTACACAGCACTCCAGCATAGACACAGTAGCCGTTGTCACAGCGGAACCGAGATGGCATCTCACAGGTGATGTTCACTGGTTAAACACAAGCAAATGCGACTTGAGCCCAATGTCTATATCTATGTGTGTGTGTGTGACTTTCATTTAAAAGAAAGTCACATATATATACACACTCACACATCTATCTACCTATCTATATAGATATACATAAAAATAAATAACAAGCTTCTCACAGCATAAGTTGAGTTGCTCATCAGATCTGTCCCCACAGTCATCAATGCCATCACACACCCAGCCTTGGTTCACACAGATGTGGTTCGCACACTGGAACTGGTGCTCAGGGCAGTAACGGCCTCCAGGGTATCGAGTAGCTGGAAAGATCGGGAAAATAAGAGAGATAGTTTGCACATTATTACTAAAATCAGTTGATTTATTTTCCTTTCTTTACCAAGGTCGTGTTTTAAACTGTCTTTCTTAAAGAGATATATCAGTGGAGAAATAAAACCAACCAGCACTGCACACCATTCTGGTCACTGTTTCTCTTAAAGCTGCCCCTTTTCAAAGTTGGTCCACTTCTTTTAACTTTCTTTTTAATGCCACAGTTATTTGAATTATCGCTGGTAACTTTTCTCTGATTTGTGCCGTCTTTGGACATGCTGGTGGGTAGATTTTTCTATTTTCTACAAATATGTTATTACCACTTTCCTTCCACAGCCCTGCTGCTGTTGCTGCTGCTGCTGCTGCATGGCAACCAGAAGAACAAAAACTGACATGTTCCCAGAAATCAAAGGACGACATGCAGAGAAAGCATAGGGGAACCAAGTGATGAGGCAAAAACAGATGGGTCCAAGCGGCAGAGAGTTTTCTTCAATCATCACAGACAATCTGAGATTGCTGGATGCGAGAAGAGCTGAGGGGACTTTTTTTTCTTTCAGTGTATGGTTACATATTTTACAGAGACAAGGATACAGCAATTACTCTGAATTCCCACTGTTACCATTTCAGAGGCGCTTTGGGCAAACAGGAATAAATCCAAGTGTGGAAAGTGAAGACACGGATGGCTTGCAGCTTTCATCAACAGCAAATGAAGCCACCCTGGTTACATTACCTTGGAGGAACATATCAACAGACATATCTCTGACTTTAAACTGTTAGCTGAAAGAATACCTTAACGCTCCACCCAAAAGGGTGTTCTGATGGATGGAATGCTTGTATAATTGTCCAACTTTCATATATTCAAATAGCAGTTACAATTTATCTAAGGTATTCTGGATTTAATCTTAATATCTGGGAAAATTGGCATTTACAGGATGCACATAACAAAGACTGGTTTTCAGTCTACAATCAATTTGGAAGCATGTTATGGCTTTATTGGATAATAGTTAACAAAATGACTGGAGAGAAAAGGAAAGAATGCAGGGAAATGACTGCAGTTGATGGTTTGATCTCACTTCCTGGATGACCAGAGCCCTACAGGTGCAAAGTTCAACCACACCAAATTATTCAATGTGTGTTCAAATGTGAAAAAAGGATAAATCTTGTATAGCTACTCTGTGGTTTAATTACTGGGGTAAACTAATATGCAGTTTTAAACCATCTTATTGTGTTTCTCACCTCATTTAAGCTTTAAGCAAAAACTGTATCCCTGTCTGCTGTTAGACTGTTGTGCCACATTTTCATTCTTTTGAAGCCTTAAAGCCTGAATAATTACCTCACGCACATATAAACAGAAAAAAATAAATAAATAAAACTGCGGGGGCCCAGAGTGCCATTAATTTTCACGCTGTAAACTTACGACAGCTGGTCTCATCTGACAGATCCAGACAGTCGGGTCGGTTGTCGCACTGCAGAATAGCGGGGATACAGTGACCCGAGTCACATTGGAAAGAACCTGGACGACATGTCTGCAACTCTGGAAGAGAGCCAAGATGTTATGTTGATGTGTGTGTTTGCGCCCGTGTGTGTTTTGTTTACGGCTGGATGTAATTTTAAGGAGGCCGAGGAGTTAGCATGAGGAGGAGGCGTCTGCTCACCGCAGTCTCGCTCGTCCGAGTTGTCCCCACAGTCGTTGACATGGTTACACGTCCAGCTTCCGGGAATGCACTGCTCGTTGTCACATCGAAACTCACTTTCAGAGCACGGCCTTGGCTCTAGAGAGACACACACACACACACGTGTTCAATATGAGATGTGTGGCCGCTGTGATATGAGGCTTCAAACTACATGAGTAAAAAGCAGTCAGAAGAAACATTTTTAATAAGAAGACATTTTTTGAAACAGATTGAACTGAAAAACTTACGGCAGTTTCTCTCGTCTGAGCTGTCGCCACAGTCATTAGAGCCATCGCACTGCCAGCGGATGGGAATGCAGCGGTGATTGTCACAACGGAAATCTCCCAGAGGGTCACAGGTCACTTCCTCTGTTATAAAGCAGCAGCACAAAAGGTGTTTGAACATGTGGTCATGAGAACATTTTGGGAAATAAGATTTTTAACCTGCTGAAACCAAAGACTTAAAGGTAAAGTGTGTCAATTTTTAGGTTACTTAATAGAATAAAAGAAGGTTGTACTCATAAATATAAATTGATCAGTGTGTTATTACAGCTTCCAACAGATTGATGCATTTTCATAAACTTAGAATTAATCCATTAAAAATACATAGAAGTCGGCGCCAGTTTGTGGAAGCCCCACAATCTTGCAAATAGTGGCCAAGATGTCATCGCGGTCAGGGCTCTGAGACATGGAAATATAAATAAAAGGACGCTTATTTATTCCTGACATTGTCAGTAGACTGCAATCTGCATTCTACTGACATCTGGTGGTGATATCTTATACACTGTAGCTTTAACTTCATGGGTTTTTAGCCTTTTTAACACAGCTTGATACATTTTCACTAATAATTACTAATTGTGTGTGACCACCTTCTTACAGTGTAATTTCTGTCTATATAGGATGATGCATCTTTGCTATTTGTTTTTACTGTTCTGCATTACACCCATTATTATTTAATCTTTGGAACCGGAGCTTTAAAGTCGTCTACAGCCAAGGCTGAAACGAATAAATATGTTATTTAATGATTGAGTGGTGCAAATGATCTGTAAAGGTATTCAGATTTCTTTTTCTGGATTAGAAACTACAAGCATTGCAGAGCTTGAACTTTTAAAGTACACCACAATATCATCAGATCTTTAGGAACTAATTTAAGATTTTGACACATGTGCAGTATGCAGCTGGTCTGACAGCCCCGACACGTCTGCTGACACATGAGCACTGACCGCAGCCTTCCTCGTCGCTGTTGTCGATGCAGTCGTTTGAGCCGTCGCAGCGGGCCCACTGAGGAATACAGCGGTAGTTTGTCTTGCAGGAGAACTCTGTATCCTCATCGCACTTGTAGTCTGGACCCACTGTGGAGACAAGGCGACAGAGACATCAGGCAAAGGATGGAAGGAAAGTGGTGAGATTAGTAGTAAGATCGAAAATAAAGTCTGCAAGGTGACAAGAGGGTGAGAAATAATGAGGGAGGATGAATTGAGACAGAGCCAGACAGACAGTAATTAGAAGCAGACGGAAGAGGGGGAGGAGGGATTGACTGTGCAACTTAAATTTAGAAAAATCAACACTACGTGCAGCTTCATTAATTCACCCAGGTTACACCTGCGCTGTGTCTGAATCGATTGTATATCTCTGAAACAGATAAGTCGTTGCTTGATTAAACAGTCGTGCGGTTCTGCAAAGTGCACGGCTATTATCAATTAAGCTGCTCCTTTTGTGCTCATCACAGACAGACATGGGGGAAAGAAAAGGAAATCATGGTTGGCACATATTTAATTCGCGTGACAGTAACACTCACTGCAGACTTCATACGGCTCATCAGATCCATCACCACAGTCGTCCTGGGCATCGCACACATACATTGACGGCACACAGCGGCCGTTTGCACACGTGAACTCTCCCGGTTTGCAGGTCTTCTGGGAGCAAGTCTCCGCATCCTCATCGCTGCCATCTGTACAGTCAACTATTCCATCGCAGTGCCAGGACACAGGAATGCACCTTTTGTTTTTACACTGGAACTGGTTTCCAGCGCAGCGGTGATCGCCTGTGAGGACAGGAAACAGGTTTAACATTGAACCCTCTTCCTGAAAACAGGCTTTCATTTTCAGCAGAAAGAAAGAAAGAAAAAAAAAGAGAAAAAGGAAAAAATAAAGGCCTAAAAGAATCATAGTTAAAAACTTGAATCTGGTAAACGTAAAGTATTTTTTTCTGTTCAATTTTTATTTGATTGAGTTATTTAGAGTTCGTATTCAGGATTCAGGAAACTGTCATACTGCAGAGAGCAGCATCCTCATCTGAGCCATCAGGGCAGTTTTGGTGGCCGTCGCAGAGGAAGCCAGGGTAGGTGCAGTTGCCATCTTGACACTGGAACAGGCCAGCTGAACAGTAGCGAGGTGGGCAGGTCTGAGGTTCATCCGAGCCATCACCACAGTCCGACTGACCATCACACTTCCACCATATCGGAACGCACCTAAGAACAAGAAAATGTACAAAATTTTTTTACCCCTAATGATGGTTAATAAGCAGTACAGTAAAGTATCATGACTTTCTGTCACACTGACTTCTCATTGTCCCCACAGCGGAACTGGGTACTGGAGCAGTCAGCAACACACTGGATCTTAAATCCAACAGCCACACCAATGAAGTGATCGGGACACTCGCAGGTAGCTCGCTGCCCTCCAGGCGCGATCAGACACAGATGACTGCAGGTCAGGTCATGGGACGAGCAAGGGTTCTCACCTGGGGAATAAGACGATTAAATATAAATTATCTTCTGCCGTCCATTGTGATGCCGGGAATATAATAGCACACAGCTGTCATATACTTACTTCGAGGCTGCCTGTAGGGATGGTAGACGTGAATGTCATAGGGGCGATGGGTGTTGTTGCCCATAACTGTACGCTCCTCGCCAGTGTACTTATGAGCTTTTTCCACAGTATGCGTGTTCCAGTCTGTCCAGTAGACCCAGTCCTCAAATAGAGAAACAGCAAATACATGGGGAAGCGAGCCAGCGATGGCCCGGTGCCGATTCTGGCCGTCCATGTCTGCAAAGCTAAGATGCACAGAATAGGGAGGTTTATACACAATGTGATTAATTCACATGTAGAAACATAAAGAGAAATCAATGTTTAGATAATTCAGTGCAACACAGAATAAACGTTCTGTGGGATACTTCATGAACTCACTCCAAAAAGTTAAGGTGGGAATCAGCAAAGAAGATCTTGTTGTTGGTGTAGTCTATAGTTAGAGCATTAGGCCACTCCAGCTTGGTTGTGATAATTGCACTGATATTTGTTCCATCCATGCCAGCTCTGCCGATATATGCTGCGTCACCCCAGTCGGTCCAGTACAGCCATCTGGGCAAAAGAGGGCAGGAATGAAGGAATGAGGGATGAGGAAAAGTCGAAGCAAAGGAATGGGAACAACTAAAAACCGGGAGGCAGAAACAACTGCACACGTTTGGTTTTAGAGTCAATCATAGATTTTCTCTGTATGTGTGTGTGCGTGTGTGTGTGTCTGTGTGTGTGTGTGTGTGAATACCCATATTTAGGGTTAACAGCCACAGCACGAGGTCTGGTGATAACGTAGGTGTGATTTCTATCTGTAAAGTGTCCCGACAGCAGTTTCTTCTGGTAGCGCCCATCCAGCTCCATCACATGAACTGAGCTGTAATACCTGTCCACCCAGTACAACTTCCTGCAGGAGACAGGAAGGAGAAAAATTAAATAAATATATAAATTAAAAAGATGTTGTTTGTGAAACACATAGATGCAAAGTTAATAAAAATTACCCCATTCATATTCTCTTTTTCTTTATTTTATATATGGAAGTGTGCGTGTGTGTGTTTACTCAGGATGTATTTTGTGCTCTGAGAGCGATTTGCTAGTTATAAAAAATAAAATAGGAGTACATGTGCAAACAATTGTTTTCCAATTGTGCGAATCACTTCTTGTTACTTAATGACCTAAATACTTATATGTAACAGATTATTATCTATTAGGTTTCTCATGTTTTACAAACCTGCCAACCCAGTCCAGCGCCAGGCCTTCAGCTCCTCCTATATCGTTGCTCACCAGCGTCTCCCTGTCGCTCCCATCGAAGCGCATCCTCTCAATCTTTCCTGCCCCTACATCCAGCCAGTACAGCCTCTTCTCATAGTGATCAAATTCTAATGCCACCACATTTGTCAGGCCCTGCAGGACTATGCTCAACTGTAACCCGTCAGTGGTCAAATTGCGGATGTAGTAGCGATTGGTATACAAGAGGTATGGGTTGATGCCGCTGTTCTGACGGCAGGTGCGTCCATCCGGTTCGCGGATGTACCCTGGGGCGCATTTGCAGTGGTATGAGCCAAAACTGTTCTCGCAGATCTGGCTGCAGACGGCGGGTGTGCTGACACACTCGTCGAGGTCCTCGCAGGCTTTGCCATCTGGCATGAGCTGGTAGCCTGGGTTGCAGGAACAGTAATAACCGGTGAGGGTGTCAGTGCAGATTTGGGCGCACTTGTGGACTGCTGGGTTGAGACACTCATTAATTCCTAAAGAGAATAAAGAAAAAGTGAGAAGCTGAGCAAAGACAGAATATGGATGAGGTTTTAAGACCTGCAGCAAAAATACAGGTAACAAGAGCACTCAAAGAGCACAACTCTGCATGAAGGGCAAGAGCTATACTAAAACTCTGATGGTTTATCATAGTGAAATTGTATAATTTTGTATTGAAACAAGAATGTTTTAAAAGAGCTCAAACAATGACAGTGCTTATGTTTTCCACTGACTAATATATTGCTTTAAAATGTGGAGATTAACCAATGGAATCTCAAATGAGCCTTTTTCCTCATTTGTGTCACCCTGACCTTTGACTCATGACTTTAAAGTATTGTGTACTAAAATTGTGTATTTTATTATCTTTGCCCACATGATTGGAGGTGATTGGAGGTGATTGACTGAAATCTTTGGTTTCTATAAACTGTAAAAAAAATTCGATTCAATTTAAATTGACTTTTGGTGCAAACATTGAAGGTCAAGATTGGCCTGCTTAGCCAACCCAGGTACTCACGTCCCCCAAGGCCCTCTATTTTATTGTCAAGTTTAAGGACAATCCATAAAACATTTTCACAGATATTCATATTTGACGTGACCTCTGATTTTCACCAAAATTAAATCATCCTGAGCTGTTTTTTGTGTCTACTGTCACAAAATCTGCAAATGTGTATCTTGAAAACTGTGGATGTTGGACTGCTAACAAACAAACAGACAGACAGACAAATACGTCTCATTACATACTCCATCTTTTCAGAATAAATCATCAGTATTTATAATATGTAGCACAAAGAAACCTGTATAAATATACATATATTTATAAAAGCAAACATTTTCATAAAATATGAAAGCACATAGGCTTGGTCTGATTGACAAATATACTTTTTGTGACACCTTATCTTTTTTCATTAAATATACTTTAACCATATGCATGTGAAGATTTGTGCAACCGAAGTTTCTTTTAGATGCTGTATGACAAGGAAATACAGTTCATAAATTCTATCAAAAATGTCCCACAGTTTTCCATATTTGTTTGCCTCTTACCGCAGCCTTTTTCATCACTGTCGTCCTGACAGTCCTTCTGTCCATTGCACACCTTATTGGAATCGATGCACTCTCCCGACTTGCACATGTACTGTTGAGGAGAGCAGGTGGGCTGAGGCGTGAGGCACAAGCTGTCCGCCTCGTCCGAACCATCCAAACAGTCGTTCTGTCCGTCGCAGATGTAGAAAGAGTAGATGCAGGCTCCGTTACTGCAGGTGAACTGGTTGCTGCTGCAGGTATCATATGTACAGCGCAACTCATCGCTGCCATCTCCGCAGTCATTCACGCGATCACAGCTACAGAAGAGTAGTGATTAATTACTTGCCTGACAATAGAATTTGTCTCGAGACCAGTAAACGCATCTCTACTTTTATTCAATCACACATGTGCCACACTTACTGGAAGGGGATGAGGATGCAAAGCCCGTTGGCGCAGGCAAACTCATTCATGTGGCAGGTCCGGTTGGGACAGTTCTGGAGCTCATCAGCTGCATTGGCACAGTCTTTCTCCCCATCACACACAAAGCTTAAAGGCACACAGCGTGGATGGCCCGGGTACCAGGTCGGACAGGTGAACTGGTCAGAACTACAGGTTCGTTGGCCTCCAGGTGACAATATGATATTAAAAAGCAAAATTGATGAAAGTGTGTGAGAATGCTAACCTGAGATTATATAAACGAATCAAAATATTGAGAAGCCTAACGCTGCACAAATAATGACGACATATCTAACTGGTGTCTCACCACACTCCAGCTCAGGAGCCTCGTCACTGTTATCCCAGCAGTCATTGTTGCCATCGCACACCAGTGACTCAGGGACGCAGTTTCCATTGGTACAAGTGAAATGGTTTGGACTGCATGTTCTGATTATATCTTCTGCACAGTAGAAAACACAGAATCACATTTTAATGACGATGGGAAGTGTGAACTGAAAGAGAAAAAAAGGGCTGGCTTGCTTCATACAAGTGTGTCTTCCTTATGCAAAACACGAGTCACTATGGAAACTCACATCAAACCTAAAGTATAAAGTCTTTGAATTTAAGTTAGCTGCACTAATGTTGAGCACTCACCACAAGAGGGAGGTTCATCTGTCCCATCAGTGCAGTCTTTGATGGAGTCACATACCCAAGTCTGAGGGATACACTTTCCTACATCACAACGGAACTGATCGGGAGCACATGTACGCCCCGCTGTAACACACATAAGCGCAAGTTTGCATAGATTTACATCTTTATTGATGTGCAGTTCAAATCAGCTGAAGCTACATTCTTTGACTCAGCTCACCACAGAAGAGAGGATTCTCATCACTGTTGTCTCCACAGTTGTTAAAGCCGTCACATAGGTTTCCAGGGTAGATGCAGATGTTGGTGTTGTCACACTTGATCTGGCCATTGGGACATGTACGATCAGCTGGAGAGATGTTGTAAAGACACCAGATCGGATCATTCACCCAAGGCCACTGGCAGCCCTTTGACACTACATACGTAACATTATTTATAACATTATTATTTAGCAATATAGAATCATTTTAGGTGTGAGTACGGGCACAGTATTTGACTTGAAATTGTCCAACTTTAGTTTCTGGGGAGGAACGGATGGAGAAAACAGTGACTTCAATCTCATCTTTTTTTTATTTTTTTCTGTGTTTGCAGTAACCATCTCATTGTTTAACATAATCAAATCTTAAGCCCAACAATTAGTCTCGTCATTACTCACAGCAGTTGATTTCGTCGGAGGTAGCGTTGTCCCGACAGTCGTTGTAGCCATCACAGACAAAGCTGGCGCTGATGCAGCGTCCGTTAGCGCAGGTGAACTCGGTAGCAGGGTTACATGTGGGGAAGGGGCAGCCCTGTTCATCACTGTTGTCACCACAGTCATTTGTGTAGTCACAGGTGTAGCTGAGTGGGACGCAGCGCCCATTGTCGCAGGTGAAGTCTGTGGCTGAGCAGGTGTGAAAGGCTGGGGAAGGGTTAAAAGAAACATGAAGGCTTTTGCAGATGTTGGTATAGCTGTTTGCTTCTTGGCTGGCTAAGTTTGTCTGTTTAAATAAGACAATTTGAAAAAAAATGTCCGGATTTCTCACCACAAACTCTCTCGAGCTCATCACTGTTATCGTGGCAGTCATTGTAGCCATCACACTTCCAGCGTGCTAAGATACAGTTACCATTGAGACAGGTAAACTGATCTGCCTGACAGCGTTTCCCCGTGTCTTGTATACAGTCTTTGCCATTGTTTGCCAGATACCAGTTCCCCTCATGAGGACACTGGCACTCAGGGCCGACGGGACCTGAAAAACCACAGGTAACACAGATACCTGAGGTAAGATTCCTTGTATATTTGCTGTCTTTTTCCTGTTGTCTATTACACAACTTAAGGTGGGATTTGGTGCCTTTTTGTGCATCAAAAAGCCTGCTCTTACCAGAAACACAGACATGACTGCAGCCACCGTTGAACTGCTGACAGAAGCTGGAGCAAATCTCCTGCTTTGATTCAGCATGAACGTGAATGTCTTTTGGTAGGTACTCCAGATTCTGGGCTAGCACTGTAAAGCCAGAGCCATCATTCTTACTAGCCCTGAAGACACCTCTTTCAGTCCAGTCGGTCCAGAAGATATCCTGCTTGTAGACAGTTATACCAAATGGATAGCTGAGCCCTTGCATGATCACTTCTCGATTCTCACCAGTCAGGGTCGACCGCTCAATCTTGTCTCTGTAGAAAGAAATTAAAAAAAAGAAAAGAAAATCTGCTGCATAATCTGTCTCTCTCCTAATTTTTAATTTATATGAGAATAACTAGACATACTGTGAAACATCGACCCAGTAGAGCATCCTCTCCTCATAGTCTATAGACAGTCCGTTGGGTGATGTCAGACCCGTGCTGATGATGACAGTCCGGAAGCTTCCACCCAGTGTTGCCCTCTCAATCTTAGCTGGAGATCCCCAGTCAGTCCAATATAAGTAACTGGAAAGTGAGAAGCATCAGACAGAGTAATAAGAGGGAGCTCAAAGCTATACTTGATAGCATGTTTAATATCTGAAAGTCATCTTCAATCTTTGGACATTTGAGAATATTAGTTTGCTTTTACCCATAGCATGGATCAACAACGATGCCTTTGGGCCAGTTTGCAGGGGCTATGATTGACCGGTTACCTCCATCTACTCCGATCGACTGGACATTACGTTTAAAGTAGTCGGTGAAGTAAAGACGCTTGTTTATCCAGTCAAATGCCAAACCCTTTGGATTGTCCAAATCTAAGCAGCATTTAGAGGATTTGAAATTAAATAAAGTCACAAATGAGAAAAATGAAATGATGAATGTGAAGAGTGATAATGCTTAACTCACTTGAGATGATAGTGACAGGGGGGCTGGTGACAGATGTTGTGGTGATGTAGCCAATCCTGCTCCGACCTATCCCGACATACTGCATGAAGAAAATTCGTTTCTCTCGGAAGTCATAATCCAGGCCCATTACGCCATTGCCCAAGGTCACAGTTGGATAGGGTAGACTATGATCCGTTGGGTCTAACCTCTGGCTATTTAGCGTGTAGCCTGTGGAGAAAACTAAGAACTCATCCGGTTCATAACCACATGATACTCCATTACCAAGAAGTGTCCCGTGGGCACAAGCGCATTTAGGTCCTTGCTTGTCTGGAATGGCAAAGCAGAGCTGCTGGCAGCGTCCGTTGTCTTCGTGGCATGGGTTAAATCCTACCAGATTGGCAGATGTAGGCTGGACATGTGCGTCAAAGATGGTGACGTCCATCAGCTCATCGAGATTGTCTCGGATTACCTGGTAACACCAAAAGTTGTTATTTCTTTGTCAGATAGCATAGGCATAGCACAAGTGAAGAATGATTGTTAAATGCCCACAACTAATTCCAACTGCTATCACAAAAAGTATGCCAATTTTTTGCTCGCTGTTAGCTCAAACTCTCTCTTACAATACTACAGACAGAAAAACGGTTCTTATGTACCCAAGCTAAATTTGACGAGCACTATTATATTATATTATGTTATATTATAGCTTAACTATTAAGCAAGTAAACCAAAAACTGACATCAGATGTATTTAATTTCCAGATTCTTAAAAGAGGATTTTCTGTTTACCTGTACTTTATATTATTGTAAGCTATCACTGGAGAGAATGACAGCTAAAACTACAACTGTGTGCTAAATTAGGCAAATTCAATGTTCACCTCTGGCTGGTCGGTATTGGCTGGGTCCTTACTGGCTTGGAAGAGCTTTCCAAGCCTTTTATCCACCCACAGAATGTAGTTTCCTAATATAGCTAGTCCCATTGGAGATGGATACCGGCTCCCATACCGGATAATCTGCCTCTCTGTGCCGTCTATGGCTATGCGTGAGATCATATCAAGAACATCATCTGTCCAGTAGAGGAAGTTATTACTGTAATCAACTGTTAGGCCACGAGGTGACGCTAAGCTCTCTGATGCCAACACTGTGCGGTTTGTGCCATCCAGCAAGGCCCGCTCAATCTTCGGTGTCTGACCAGCATCAGTCCAAAAGAGGTAGCGAAGTTTAGGGCTGACAGCCACATCCCGGGGCTGATCCTCAGAGGACTTAATGAGAATCATTCGGAAGGTCGTGTTGATGGCCATCACCTCCAGGTAGGTTTCGGTTTTATGAGCATTGGTGAAATACAAGTTATCTGAAAAAGTAAATAGAGAAATTCTACATTATTTTTGCAGATTCTTTACATTTTACATTAATGCTAGTGGAGGTGGATGGATAAAATTGTTGGTGGATGTTGCCACATACTTGCAATCCAGTCAACAGCCAGACCCTGAATGCCTCTTACGCCAACTCCTGAAGGGAGAACTCTGGTGTAATGCCCTCCATCAGTTCTGGCTTTGAAAATACCCTTGTATGTGGAGTAGGTGCTGTTCTCAGTCCAGTACACATAGCCAGATTTAATGTGGGCATCCACCTTATCATGAATGACATATGATGCTGAGAAAAATATCAGAGAGGAACTTGGGTTAACGGAAAGTTGATGATTATAATCTATGCTATATAATATGAAAACAGGTTTGAACTTCATATTTCACAACAATAAGAAGCCAACATACATCCGCCAACAGGCACCATAGCTTCAGAGTGGTCAGAGCTGTTTACGTGGAAGCCACGGATATATGAGCGAGTGGAGACAACGGCGAAAGATTCATACTCTTGGCAGCTGGAGCCATCTGGAGATGGGTGAAACCCTGTAGTGCAGGCACAGGTCTTCTTATTGTCGGGTTTGGGCAAACAGAGGTGCGGACAGCCGCCGTTGTTGGAGCTGCAGGCATTAGTGGTTCCTGCTGAGTCTGAGGTGGAAAAGACAGGGTGGCGAAGGCCAGCGTTACTGGATGCCCATATTTGACTGGAGAATAAGAATTTATACCAGATCTCCTGACATGAAAAGGGTTTGACTGATATTATACAAGTAATTTTTGTGTTGTGCCGAATCTGTGACTTTCAGCAAGAGAAAATCTTTGATCATATAAACTAAGTTTGGACTTTTTTTTTTCTTTTAATTAAACCTGCTTCCCAATATCCTCACATACTTGTCTTCTTCGTATTCTGCGATCTATCTCAAACACAGAGGTGACGCACCCTTTTTTGTCAGGAGTCCTAGACTTAAATGCATCTTAACATAGACAAAGACATAGATGTAGACTTGATTTACACAGTGGGGAAATTCACTTGTTCCAGCAGCACAAAGAACAGGAACAAAAAGTGAATTAGAGATATATTAGAAAAAGTGAAAAGTGAAAAAAAAATGAGTATAAGAATAGAAAAAAGGCCAAAATATAGTACTACGTACAGATATGTTCAATAAAAAAACCCCACAAACATAGACAGTATTGTATATTCTAGTATGCACACACAAGTGAAATCTCCCAAACTGAAAGATCATTTACTTTTTGTGAAAAACAAGAAAATGTTATGAGCAAAACACAAAAAGCTAGATTCAGAAAAAGAAATAAAATTAGCCCTAAATATCATTCCCTCAGTCACTGGCTGGTATTAATTGTTATATAATCTAACCAGTCTGCATGAGAACACCAAAAACCCAAAGAACGGACACTTCTGTAGTTATTTGAAAGACACTTGATTCACATACTGTCTCTTGCATGCACTTTGAGACCATGGAGGCCAGACATGCCGCTCCTCATCACCACCATATTGGCGCCAGTGTCCTTCTCCACCCTCTCAATGACCTCATAGTCCAGGTCAGTGTAGTAGAGGTAATTTTGGTAAATAGTCAGCCCCCATGGATGGGACAGACTGCTGACCACTGTCACACGGCTTGCCCCGTCCATAGTGCCACGCTCAATCTGGGAAAATAAGAACGAACTGAAAATATTAAAGTGATCACATTTCTAGTTAAAGTCTACATATTAAACAGGTAACTTGTACTCACCACCCCTGTGCCAGCCACGCCCCAGTACAGTTTCATGGTGGAGATGTCAGCAGTGATGAACCCTATGTTAGCCATGCTGCCTGTGTAGAGGTTCACAAGGTTGCTGCCATCCATGTCAGCGCTGGCGACCTTTGGAGGAACTCCACTGTCCGACCCCTTGTCTGACCAAAATAACTTTCTGTGGATGGAAAGGTTAAACATGACAAGTGATGTGATCTCAGCGAGTCATACCGCCAACTTCTCCTCCCATTCAGTCAAACGTCACACCTATGCGCAAGATTTGCTGCTGGTGCCACACTAATGCTGATAGGTAACAGGATGTTAAAGTCCAAAAAACAGAGATTTCTTAGATTTTACGCTAAAAAAGTTACATTAGGTTAGTTTCACTAAAATGGAAAAATATTCTAATATCATGAAATAAAAAAATCATGTAGACATTCAGTTAAATGACGTCTTGGACCAAGTTACTGTTTTAATTGGGTTATATATGTCACAGGAAGCAAAAGTGAGGGGAATATATTGCCAACATATTCACCAGCCAACTATTGTCTTCTTAATGGTAATGAGGGTGCTGTGTGCTGTGTACTATCTACATATAATATATACAAACTAAATAGCGCTGATCAAGGTAATTATATGTATTTATTAATTTTTATGAACATGTGATTTACCCTCGGGCTGGATCCAGCACAATTCCAATGGGCTCTCCTACTCCCTCTGGTTTTCCGTTAGAGGTGATAAGGATCTTCCTGTAATGCTCACTTCCATCAACACGGATAACCTAAGTGCGACATTGTATTTTATTTACGTCTACTAAAAAAAAAATCCCCCAATAAATAATAAATGCAAAAGAACAAAAGGCAAATCATAACCTGCAATCAAAAAGATACAAAACCTCTGAGTTAACCATGCATAGCATTTTTAATTGTAGGTTGTTGTAATAATTTGCTAAACTAAACTTCTTCAAGTAACAAAAATTTGAAAATATATGAATTTAATAAATAATAATAATAAAAATAAAATAAAATAGTAATATACCACAATAATATCCAACAAAAAAGGAAAAAAAAGGAAATGAGTATATTTGATTTGGGGTATTTTTGGTAATTAAACACAACATCATGACGACATCTGTATTTAATCTTTTTTGCCACGGTGTTTTCTGATCTCTTCTAATTCAAGTGTTGTTTACTTGTTTGCAGGTACAAGTGAGCCTAGGCATGACAGCATCTTATCAGTAATTGATAATCAAATGATTCTGTGTCTCACTATGCTTACTTCAATGGTTTTGGCAGTGGGATTGGTGTAATACATTATTCGGCCTATCCAGTCAAAAGCCAGACCGGCCGGTGAGCCCATGAAAGCAGCTGGAGCAAACTGAGTTTTGTTTGTTCCGTCGGTTTTCACTCTCCAAATCGAATCCTAGCATGAGAACAAAAGAGTCAATTAATTTAAAATAATTATTCAGAATCTGCAGGTACTATTGATGTGCACTGATCTCATTTTTCTTCTGTTTTAAACTTATTCAAATTTAAAATGAAATACAATTTCCTTCCTAATATAATGAATTGATTGTAATAAGACATCTTAGAATCTATGCATGTTTCACACTCAAATCTATTGCATGTTATAAAACTCTTTCCGCCTCTTCAGTTTAAGACCTCCACTCACAGTGCTCTGCACCCAATAGACAAACTGCTCCTGATCATCAAAGTCAATATCCTGCCCCTGGCTGATGCCAGACACTGGGGTCATTGCATTGTTGGAAGGGTCTGTGGGATCCAGGGGAATGCCAAAAATCACAGTATCCCTAACCACCATTAAGAAGGGAGTCTCATCTAGAAATGAATGGAGAAGAACAAAGAGATGCACAGTTGTAGGAGAGATTTTTTTTTAGCAAAACATTTACAAAAGGAATATTAACCACGAGCAGAAAACTCATTACTGACACTGATTTGTATTCAGCACTGTTAAATTCTGCGAACAGTGAGTCAGAGAAAGGTGTAAAACCAAAATTACCTTTAACACAGGTGCGCTTGTCAGCATCCAGCTTCCAACCTGATTGGCAGTGGCAGGTGTAGTACCTGGGTCTCAGTGTTGACAGCAGGCACAGCTGAGTGCACAGGTGTTCGCTGCATGGGTTGATGGCTAAACACAAAAGCGCAGAGTCACTTTCAGCCTTGAAATCGGATTCATTAAACTACCACACTGGTATCATTAAAAGAAGAATTTAGTGAACAAACAGATGACAAATGAAAGGAACAAGCTGAGCCTTCCACGCTCACAGTGAAGGGATCTGGTGCCTCTGGGAGCATTTTGCTGGCATGATTTGATCCACCTATTTTCTTTAGGGTATCAAAATTGTGCCCCAGGGGACCAGAACTGATAAGGACCTCCTCCATATCCATTCATACTACCCCAAAGTAACCAAGTAATACATAAACATTTACATGACAGAAAGTTGTTGTTTATTCACTATTTACAATATAAATTTCTACTTTTATAGTGGGTTCACAATAGAAAGGAAAAAAGAACATTCTCTGTGAAGAGTTAAACTTTGTTTAACTATTACAGTAGAGCATCACTGTAGTGTGTGTGTGAAACTCATGTACTCAGTTATTATAGACATCAACACATTTTAATACACTTCTTAAAGCTACAAGTATCCAAGTAAGATTTGTTTTTTATTTGAAAACTACCTGTGGGTTGTTTGATGGGATGAGCCATCACAATGCCCATGGGCTGGTAGACATTGTTCATGTGAGTAGTGATGTTGCCACCATGGAACTTGTTGGTACTCATCACCTTGCTGGTATAATGTTCTGACCAGTATATGGTGTCTTCAAAGATGGTCATACCATATGGGTGCTGGAGAACCTGGTGTTAGACACACAAAGGATAAAAACTTTTTGTGAACAATGATTATATTTTAAACGTAACACTCATTGTATTTGAATGGTTTATGCCAGTAACCTCCAATAACAGACATGATAACACCCCTGGCTTTAATGCATGTGGTGAGGAGTGACACCAAATTGTCTCAGTTCTCTAAACAGTGTTGAAAAATGATTAAAAGGGTATAAACTTTAAACAAGTAGTAAATATTTCCTCCTTATAATGAAAAACAGGAAAAACTAAACTTACCACATCGCTTGCCATAACCTGATATCGGTTGTTTCCATTATAGTCACAGTAGTCAATATATCTGAGATAGGCATCTGCAAAGTAGACTCTTTGTGTGGTGTAGTCCAGGGCCAAGCCATTGGGCCAGTAGATCTTAGTGCTGACGATGACTTTTCTCATGGTTCCATCCATGCTGGCCTGCTCAATCCTGGGGTTCTGGCCCCAGTCTGACCAGAACATCAGGTTGGTACTGGCATGAATGAGAAAGACAGAGAGGTCAATGATGTACTTCTTGAGTATGGTAAAAAAGGGTGAAAATGTATTTATAAAGGGCATTTTGCTTAACTATTAAATTAAATAATGTAATACTAGCATAACATCCATGTAACTTGAGTGTACTTACTGGTTACGGGGGTCCAAAACCAATCCACGGGGGTTGGTAATATTTCTACTCATGAGGACCTTGCGATAACGACCATCCAGAGTGGAAACCTCAATGTTCTCCATGACAGAGTCTGTCCAATACAGATTCCGACCAACCCAGTCGACAGCAATACTCTCTGTTACCATCAGACCAGATGAGAACACCTAAAACAACAGGGACATATTGAGCACTCACAAAATTAAACCGTTCATTTAAATGTTGAGATTATAAAGCAAGAAACTCTGTTGTTAGCCTTACCGCTTGTTTGCCAGTGCCGTTCTGGTAGGCACTCCATATCTTTTTCTCTTTGGTATCAGCCCAGTAGATTTTGGAAGTGACACTGTCAAAGTCTACAGTCACAATACTTAAACCGGTGATCACTGGACTCATCAGGGGTGGTCTTATGTTGACTCGGTTGGCAATGATCTGGCTACGTTTGGCAAGCAAAAGCACAGCTGCACTTGGGTCTAAAGATGGAAAAAGAGCTTGTTGGTCACTGAAAGAACTGTAGTATCTTTATAAGTATCTATATAAGTTACACAGTTCCTGTATTGTGTTGCTTGTTGCTTACTCGTAGCTTTGCAGGTCCGTCCATCTGGCTCTAGGAGGTAACCATCAGAACAGTGGCACCTGAAGCTTCCTCTTTCATTGTAGCACTGCTGGCTGCAGAAACCAGGAACCACACACTCGTTGATGTCATCGCAGGTCTTTGAGTCATTGAGGAGCTGATATCCTGGTGGACAGGTGCATTCAGCCCCAAATGGGCCTTGAATACAACTGTCGCTGCAGCCCCCGTTGCTGAGTGAACAGTCATCTTCATCTACAGGAGTTAGTAATATAATGTATTAGTAATATAATGCATTTGTGTCTTAAATTCTAGTACATTTGTCATTTTGTCTTACTTATACCAGTTTTTAAGTAATATAAAGCATTTTAGCTATCCTTAATTTCTTTTCTTTTTATGTCCATTTAGAGATTTAAATGTTATACACAATGCATTTAACTCACTGCAGATAGGTGACTCATCTGCTCCATTGGGACAGTCCCTTTGGCCGTCACACACCTTGTCCTGGTCGATGCACACCTCACTGATCGGACACAGCCACTGTCCGGAGGGGCAAGTAAACGGAGGGGTGGGGCAGTTCAGTTCATCACTCATGTCCCGGCAGTCATTTTCGCCATCACACAACCAACTCATTGGAATGCATATCTTGTTGGCGCATTGGAAGTAGTTGGATCTACAGGTGACAGGTGGGCAGGAGTTGTGTTCATCAGACCCATCCTCGCAATCTGAGTGACCATCACACTCCCACTCATCTGGTACGCAGAAACCGTCGCTCTGGCACTGAAACTCATCATCGTGGCAGAGGCCTGGACCTCGGGTGGCTGGAGTTGTCAAAGAAAATAAATAAATAAATAACTAAAACTTCATTGACTTTCTCTGATAAATTTGAGCAGAGAGTGGAATTCCCAATCTATAATTATACAAAACATTATTCTGTGCAGGTAACATACGGCAGCCTTGTTCATCAGAATGATCCCTGCAGTCAAACACTCCATCACACCGATAACTTGAATAGACACACTGGTCCCCACTGGCACAGGCAAACTCAAAGGAGGAACAGGAAAACTCTTAAAACACAAAGGAAACAGAAAACAAAGAAAAGACGAGTAAACTTTTATGGCACAACAACAAACATATGTTCAATATGCCAACTACAATCAGTGGCTTGCAGCTTTTTGCTGCCATCAAACTAGTTGCATTAAATATACGATGTTGCTCCAAAGATCTAAAAAAATTACTAAAACATGGATGATTTTCCAGATACGTACCACAATCTTTCTCATCAGAGCCATCCAAGCAGTCTTGGTCTCCATCACAAACATAGAAGCTACTGATGCAGCGATGATCGGGACACAAGAAGTAGTTTGGAGGGCATGTGGTGATGGTTGAATCTGATAATCACAAACAGAGCTCATTTATTTATTTATTTTTAAACATGTATGTTAATATGTAATAACATAATAGCTGTATGTGCAGCAATTCAAGAAGACTTGTGGGATCTGTGCTTACTGCAGTTGTGCTCATCAGAGCCATCCCCACAGTCATTTTCACCGTCGCACACCCATTTTGCAGAGATGCATCTGTTGTTGTTGCAGGTGAAGTAGCCGGATGAACAGCTGGTAGGGACACGAGTGGGACAGTTAATCTCATCTGAGCCGTCTCCGCAGTCGTCCATGCCATCACAGCGCCAACTGGCATAGATGCAATGCTTGTTGTTGCAGGTGAAGGCGTACGGAGAGCAGGTCGCTCCTGATAAAGATAAATGAGGCGATCAGTTGGATTACTTAAAAATATCTTCTTACACTAACTCCTAAGCATGTGCGTTTTTCTTTTTCATTCACCTGAATCTGTGCAGTTGGCCTCATCAGTCTGATCTATGCAGTCAACAATCCCATCACAGCGGTCAGAGTTAGGTCGGCAACGTCCTTCGTCACACTCGAAAGAGTAGTCCCCGCAGATGTTGTCAGGTGGAGGAACGGAATCGTCCTTGATGCAGTCCCTCTGATTTGACTGAAGTTTCATACCATATGGACAGCCACACACTCGACCAAAGTTGGGAGTTGGAAAACAGAAGTGGCTGCAGTGTCCATTTGGCAGCATGTTACATCGGCTATTGAAGGCTGTCAGAAAGATCACAGAGAAGAAGTCAGTAGGGTCCTCGATTGCTTTATCACTGCTCATGTGTTGTCTTGACCCAGGAGATCATTTACTTCCTACCGCCACTCAAAACTCCAAAGTCCTGGTCCTACAGCACTAAACTGCACCTCTAAGCACTTTCCAGAATCCAGTGTCTTTCTTTGGATAAACTTACTGCTGTGGAGGTCAGCTGTATAGGCCTTGATATTCATGATGCCGGTGATTCCTTGTCTGACCATAATGTTCCCACCACCGTCCCTCTTCCTCATCTCGAATATAGCACTGGTCCTTGTATCAGACACATACAGGTAGTCTACAAGATAGATATTGCTGCGTTACAAGCAGTTGCATATGTAACTAAAATACATTAAATGTTATAAATGTGATTTAGTGGTTGTTACAAGCTGGTAGAGTGGGTCAGCTACCAATCACAAGGTCGGTGGATCAATCAGTTCCTGTATCCTCCAGCTATGTGTCAAAGTATTCTTGAGCAAGAAACTGAAACCTGATTTGTCCCGATGCATCCATTGGAGTGTAAATGCATGTGCTCTTGGGCATAGATAAAAGCACTGCTTGATTGTGTATTTGTTTTGGTAAGTGAGATTTGCAGTAGAAAGTACTTTGAATACTAAATTGAGTAGAAAAGTGCTATGTAAGTTCCAGTCCATTTACCAATTCCATTTTTGGAATTGGGGAATATCGAATAGATGCATACTGTAGAAGCCAGAAGGTAATCAAATAACAATAATAAGGCTAACCTTGGTTTCCTTAAGAGCTTGCTTATGGTGAGTATGGTGTGTTTGTGTTTTGTGCAGTATTCTGAATGAGTGTACAGTTGAATTAACCTGTATAAACTGTCAAAGAGTAGGGCTGAGTGATCTGGCCGATGTTGGTAAATGTCTGTCTGTCACTTCCTTCAACATCAATGTGGCCAATCTGATCAAGAAGGGTATCGACCCAGTACAGCCTGTTATTCCTGTCAAAGAGAAATCCACAAAGAAGAAGTGTAGCTGAGTCATACAATATACTGTTTATTATTCCTTAAATGGAGCCAAGCAGGTATTCTCATAACTGACATAGTTGACCACTCTACTTACATATAGTCAACAGCAAGCCCAAATGGCCATCCCAGTGTTGTGTTGACAAGAGGGACAGCATTGCTGCCATCAGTGAAGCCTCTCATTATTACTGCTGGACGATACCAGTCAGACCAGAACAAGTAGCTGTGGAGAAATGTTTGGTGAAGTAATGCAGTAGACTACAGTGAATAATGATAATTGTTATCCTGAATATAAAGGGTGGAGGCCCATGTGATGGCTGTGGTTTAGGAAGTAGTAGTGTAGAGTAGTGAGTATAGTAAAAGTGGTTTGAATAGACAGCATTTTTCTATGATCAGAAAAATCTGAATAAAAAAATATTCATTACCATTTATTGTGTTTAATTTCCTTCCTGTCTCTACAAACTAAAACCTGCTCAGGCAAAGTATCTTTCAGGAGTTATTTGTGATAAATCTGATAACTCACCCAGCACTAGGATGCACTGCAATTCCCTTTGGGTTCCCTAATCCCGTCACAATGTCTCGTCTGGACTTGTCTGTGACTCTGAAGGCTACCACTGAGCTGTAGGTGCTTGTGGTCCAAAACAAAACTTTTGAGGTCCAGTCATATGCCATGGCATCAACTATCCCCACTCTGTAGCCTGTCAAAATCTGCTGAACTGAGATTGGATAAATATAATAGGTGAGATCGCTTTGATTAAACACTGTAACTATATCAAGGTTAGGTTATAAAACTCAGCACCCTAAGTGCCACTTTCTTTTTTTTTTACCCAAGTCAAAAACTCACCACTGCCATTGAGGTTCGACTTATAGATGAGGCCTTTGGACCTGTCGTTGTAGAAAACAGTCCCCTCATTGCCGTCAAACTCCATTGCAGAGCCAGAAAAAGACGCCCCGAGGCCTGTGAGGGGCAGAGTGATGTCCTCCTGCGTGGACAGATTCAGTGGGATTCCCCGCACCGCCAGTGAGGAGGCCACCAGCAAGTAGTCCTTCACCTCTGCACAAAAAATTAGTGCCAGGGCTTATTATCATATAAACTTGCTGTTTAAATGATATATTAAAAAAAAACTTAAAATTCCCAGATCTAGCTTACCAGAAAGGATTGTAATTTTTTAAATTGTCAGCACATTATTATACATTTCATTAACTATTTTTTTTAACCCAGAACAGAAACACGTATATAAACACGTGTATAAGAGAAGGGTAAGGTCGTTTTACAAATTAGATAAACTTACTGAAGCAGGACCAAAGGTCCGAATGGAGGTCATAGCCATGGCGACACTTACAGCGGAAGCCCAAACCATCATTGTCAGTGCGGTGACTTAAGACACAAATTTGCTCACAGCCACCATTGTTTCTCCCACAAGGGTTCTTCACTGCATTACAAGACAGATGTCATCATTTTATGACATCACTCAGTGTAGTATGTAGCTCTTATAGATAACAAAGAATTTTCTTTTTGTGATAAGATAAAAATTTGTTCACAACACAGTTGGTAGATTTTTTTAGTCGAGTAAGCAGTTCACGATATCTGGAGAAATACATTTTTAATATTTTATTTTTTACCATAAATTAAGAGGCATCTTGTTACATTATATTCAAGGGAAAGCAGACATTTTAAAGTTGTTTTCCTCAGACTGAATGTGACTGAATCTCCTTACCCAGAGGCTGCATGAGAGGGTGGGAGACGACAACATGGCCTGGCCGGTTCGCGGCACGATAGAGGAGGGTTGGGTTGCTGCCATTGAAGCGATTTGATCTGATCACACCCATCTTGCTCCAGTCAGTGAAGAATACGTGGTTTTCAAATAAAGCAATTCCAAAAGGATGTGGCGACTGTGTTCCACCATTGAGGACTAATTTTCTATGTGAAACAAGTACGCCTTAGAAAGAACATCAAGGAGGATACAACTGAAGGAGGTCAACAATTTATTTCTAATGTAACCTTTACCTGTCCAAACCGCTGTACGTGACAGTCTCCACTGTGTCAAAGTGGCTGTCAGACCAGTAGACCCTCTGGGTGATGATATCAAGGGTAATTCCTGTTGGCGTGCCGAGCCTGCTCTTTACCAGCTCGAAACGATTGCTGCCATCCATGAAGGCACGTTCGAGCTTAGACTGCACATTGTTACCACCCATGTCTGTGAAGAACATGTAGCTACAAACCAAAAAAAAAAATGTAAAAGGATGTTAAATGAGTTATATGAGCAAAACTCAGGTGAACTCAAAGACTCTTGGACATCCAATCTTTTACACTCAAATTATCTTCAACTCACAAAATTATGATGTTTATCAAACTTTTTTCCTGACACTGAATTTGTAGATGAAAAAATTGCCAGTAATTCAAAAACTAATGTCCAAACCTAAACTCATATTTCAATCTTTTTGTGATTATAAAACCACGTCATTTATTTAAACTCACCCTACTGTTGGGTCCAGGGCGAGGCCATGAGGAGTCCGCAGGTTTTCAGCCACCAGCGTCACTCGATTTCCTCCATCAAAGTCACACACATCAATGCGCTCCACCCTGGCCTCCAGTACATAAAGTTTGAGGTTGATCCAATCAACTGCAATATTCTGGACGCTGTGAACCGAATTATTCAGAATTGCCTTAATGTCGCCTCCGTAATAGTTGGCGGAATAAACCTGGCAAAAGAATTTCAAAGTTTTGGATTAATGTTTGTTGTATAAAAAATAACAATAAAACATAATCAAGAACTTCATCAGACATTAAATTCAAACTGACTTTTTTGGTATAAGTATCACTCCAGAAGACTTTGTCATTGTGCCAGCTGTAGGCGACTGCCACTGCTAAACCTTTTCCCTGGGATGGCACCAGAATCCTGACAATGCGCCCGTGCAGATCAGCTATCATCACATCACCCCCATTGGTGAAAATTAGCTGTGGCAGCCCAGCTGAAAAACACAAATAACAGACATGAGAAAATGTAACCATTGATGTAATTGCAAACAAAATATGAGGAAAAGAATGATATTTGAAGATCGTTGTCACTCAGCTGGACTGTAAACAATAATGTCTTTTTAATTTAATGATTTCAGTCTCATCTTTTAAACAGCAAAATTAAACACAGGTACCATGACATGTGTGCACTCTCTGTACCTGACACATTTGCTCTGCAAACATGACCTTGCTCCAAGACGTATCCATCAGCACAGCTGCAGTGGTGTGTGCCAGGACGATCCTCACACAGCTGGTCACAGATGCCCCAGATCTGACAGTCATTGTAGTCTGGGCAACAGAACAAACAGCCATGTTTTGGATGTATAATGTGAGGGACATTATAGTAAGAGTCTACACAAATGATTTGCAGCTAGAACACACTGAAATTACACAGTTTATGCTTCCTCAAAGCTCTGTGCTTTTTCCAGGACGCAAAACACAAGTTGCTAAAACTGTGTGTGCTGTCGATGTCTGATTCAATTTTAACACTGCCACACATAGAGACGATGTTTTTAGGGAAAAAATACATATAAAAGAACTCACCTACACACGACCGACTGTCATTGGCTACAATGAAGCCATCAGGGCAGTAGCATGCACCACCCTGAGGAGATGGGTGGCAGTAGAACTCACAGCTCAAGGCTGAGCACCTTTCCAGGCCTGTGAGTCAACATCACAGAAATGAACATCATGGACAAATGTAAACAACGGTAAAAGTGTAAAATTAATCCTATTCTAAGAAGCTTGGATGCCAGGACGTTATTGGTATCGTAATAAGCTTTATAGGCCTGAAAATGACCTGCAAAAAGTTAATATTAAACCAAGTGTGTGTTAAGGCAGTGATAAGGAATGCAAAAGTTATGATTATAGTATCTGAGCAGCTGACATCTGGTAAACATTTGTGATTACTCGACACTATAGCCAAAGCCCTTACACCCAAATTTATCAAATTGCGGTTCTGAAAACGTGAGACATTCTACACTCGACAAGATCTCGATCACTTCAATTCCTTCAGATTCATCTCATTTGTTGTTGTTGTTGTTTTTTAGATTAAAGGCAGGTGTGACATGATATTATCATAAATGGTAGAATTCTTAGTGCGGGACTTGTACACGTCAGGCTTACCGCAGGTTTGCTGTGCAGTGGTGTTGGTCTCATCTGTGCCTCCAGGACAGTCAGGCTTGTCATCACACACGTTTCCCACTGGTATGCACATGGTCGAGCCTGGGCATCCCCACTCACCGGGGTAACAGTCTCGGGAGTTACTATCTGAAAAACATTGAAAGACGTATAATTATGTTAAAAATATGCAAACATTCTTTCATGTTGTTGTGAGGAAAAAATCTTTCTTGATTTGTTATGATGGTATAATTTGAGCTTTAACTCTTGAAGAGTGATTTCAAAACTCAATGAACCTTCTAATACGTCTAATAGTTAAACTAATCTTGACATTTTCATGAACTTTTTAAAAATTATTTTATTGAAAGTCATAAACAATGTCACATATTAGTAAATCAGTCAAGTTTTCTCACCACATCCTCTCTCATCACTGTAGTCCCCACAGTCGTTGAACTTGTCACACACCCACTGCTGAGGAATGCAACGGCCACTGGCGCAAGTGAACTGGTTGCCACTGCAGCTCTGGTAATCTAGACAACCAGTAAGTTAAATGGCAGCCTGTGCTTATTGAACACAATTTAAAATGTAAAAGAGGCTCATAATTAGCTAGCATGTGTGTTCGGTCTCATTCACCCGTACCACAGTTTTGCTCATCACTGTCATCCCCACAGTCATCCCAGTGGTCACACACAAATGACATCGGGATACAGAAGCCATTTGCACATTGGAACTGGTGGATGGGGCAATGCTGAGTTGCTGAAAATAAAACAGAGACTGGATTTACAGGAGGTCCAGCAATATGTTAATTATTAAAATGAGTTATGACTCACAAAAACTAAAGTAACAAGTGAACACATCTCAATTTAGGTTCATCAAAATCACGAGGAGTCCAGACTGATAAAGATCCAGAGGTACAAAGGTTGAGACTTTACTGCTCTCTGGCACCATAGACTGCTAAACTATAATAATGCATAGCTGGGCTATCATTACCTGTAAACCAAATAAAATTAAAATACTTCATAGCCATTATGCAGAATAAAACTGGCTAATTAGGAGTTAAGCATAACTATCAAAATATATAATATGAAAATAATAAAAATGAACTTTAAAAACTTTTAGTTGCTTTAAAACACGGCAACCGTTTTGTGAATATGTTCTTTAAGCAACTGGGATGAAAACATTCTGCAATGTTGCTGCACAACATCATTTCATGCATCATCTTAACACCCCATGCAGGACCTACCATTAGAGGCCAAACAAATATGGTGTCTGGAAATGGCTTTTTGCTATGTTTATACAACAGGAGAACACTAATAAAATTTAGGTAATAGCATATTTTAAAAATATAATTAATAGAAAAAGTATAAATATACATAAATTTATTAGAATTTTTGTTAAATTAGACACAGAAGAGACTACAGAAGCCTATTTCTGCTACTGAAGAATTTTTTTGCCGTCCATGAGGCCCAACATCAGGTTGGTATCTCAAGTATCTTGAAATTCTGAGTTTAGTGTGACAAAAGTTTGACTTGCTCACAATTAACCTGAAGTTTTGAGTCGAACTTTTGAGACATGTAACTCAACATGTTGACTTAGCTGTGCTCGGCACTTTAAGGCATGTAAAGGTAAGATAGGTAAGAAAAGTGTTGAATTTTAAAGGTGCAGACAAGACAATGGAAGCTAGTTTCCACAACTGAAAAATGTTTTTCTCCTGTTGGTGAGTTCAAATTTCAGATTGGTATCTTAAAATTCTGACTCACTAACTCAGAATTTTAAGTTGTCAATCTCAAAAGTTCAAGTTACATATCGCAAAGTTTGGATTGACATAGTAGGTGGAAATCTTGAGTTCAGTATGTTGAAAGTCTGACTTGCTCAGACATAACTTGAAATTTTGAGATAAATAAATTTTTTTTTCCTACTTTGGTGGAGTTGAAAACAAGAAGAGTAGAAGCGTTATCTACTCACTACAGTTGAATTCATCAGAGCCGTCTCTGCAGTCTTCTCGTCCATTGCAGTGCTGTGAGTTGTTGTAACAGGCCCCGTTGGCACAGGTTTTCTCAGTGCATTGTGGATAGTCTGCAAACAACAAGTAGTTCCTCCATTACAATTAGAATACTATCATCTAGTAAAGTAACCATGGCCGGTTACATCTAGATCTAAAACTCTTACTGCAGTTATTCTCATCAGAGTTGTCCACGCAGTCCTTTACGTGGTCACATCTGTACTTGCTGGGGATACACTGGCCCTCCCGACAGGTGAACTGGTTTGGGCTGCAGGTCCGTCCACCTGAACCAAAAATATGAAGCTAGGCTTGTTTCAAAAATCCACTTTGTGGGAGAATTAGACTTCTAACAAGGAGCGTAATGTGATTATAGAATTACTTCTTGGTTCAATAAGTCTTTGCCACACTGAAAGCCAAACACAGACTTTACAAAAGAAATGGTTCATAATGTAGATTGTCTGTTATAACGGGTTTGTGTAATGAATAAACCACAGTGTTAACTTTAAATTCATGAATATTGGAAGACCTAAGTTTTAACATTAGATACTTGAAATGCTTAGTTTAGATAGCTTCTTTTACAGATCATTTAAAGAATCAACTTTTTTTTTATTTTGTATAGTTTCTGTTCCTTTTGAAATTATGAACAATACCTTTAGAGGCCACCTAGTTTAAGTCTTCATTACTTCATTATAAGTACACATTTTTTTTGTCTTGTGATTATGACAGTTTTCAGGACAAACAAAAGTGTTTGTTCATTTCTCTGTTCTTTGACGCCACGTTCAAGCATTCATTCTGCATACCACAGGTTCTTTGCTCATCTGAGCCGTCGATGCAGTCCTCCTCCCCATCGCAGACAAATCCTGATGGGATGCATTCACCGCTTGTCACACATTTAAATTCCTGTGAGGTGCACGACGGAGGTGCTGCAACAAAAGGAGCAAAACAGTTGTTTAGGATACAAAAGAAATGTAAGTCATACAGTTTATGCTTGGCTTCACATTTCTTCTCTTTGTTTTATTTTTGTTACATTAGCAAGAGCACATGTACCAACATATGTCTGACTTCTTAAAGGGATTTTTTTCTGTGATTGTTTGCGATGCTTACGACAGTTCAGCTCATCTGAATCATCTGTGCAGTCTTTCGTTCCGTCACACCTCCAGCCTATGTCGATGCATTGTCCATTGTTGCACTGAAACTGATCACTTCCACAACTTCCTGTAGAGAGATAAAATATCTTTCTTTCTTTTTTTAATGGCCAGCATGTGTGCTTCACATGCACAGATTTGGTTAGAAATCGTTTACAAAATATACATATAAAAAATAGGTGGAAATCAGGCAGCTAGCTGATATTTAATTGCTTGAAGTCCACGTTTCTTAAGTAAGATGAACATGTTTTATAGTTTTCTTCACAAATGAGTTACTATGTTTATGAGAGCTACTTCCTCCGTGTGCAGCTTCTGAACTTTAAACATGTGAGTCGGCGTTTTAAACATGACTAATTAACACCTCAGCAGTCCAACTTATGACCCAGGAGATTATGAGACCATCATTTTAAACTCATTATCAAACTTTAATTTAGCACAACGTTAACTGAATTCGTGTACTTAGTAGAAAAGCTAGCTATTTTAATTCTGCTTCATTTTTCTAAATGAAATTTGTGGTTAATCATTTAGTTTTGATTGCAGTTTGGTTTTAGTTAAGAATGAGTTTGCTCTGTTGTTGTTTAAAAATGTTAAAATTTATTAGATCACCCTGGATCACTTCGCTCTTAGACTGAAGGCTTACTTGTTGTTCCCAGAGTATTTAAAAGCAGAATGGGAAGCGGAGCCTTCAGTTTTCAGGCCCCTCTTCTGTGGAACCAGCTTCCTGTTTGGATTTGACAGACAGACACCCTCTCTACTTTCAAGATTATGGTTAAAACTTTCCTGTTTGATAAAGCATATAGTTAAAGCTGGATAAGGTGATTCTCCCTTAGTTGTGCTGCAATAGGTGTAGGCTGCTCGGGGCTTCCCATGATGCATTGTGTGTTTCTTCTTCAGTCACCTTTCTCACTCACTGTGTGTTTACACACCTCTCTGCATTTAACTATTAGTTATTATTAATCTGTGGCTCTCTTTCTCCCCTCACACCAACAGGTTGCAGTAGATGGCCATCCTTCCCTGAGCCTGGTTCTCCCAGAGGTTTCTTCCTGTTAAAAGAGAGTTTTTCTTTTCCACCAACACCAAACCTCTTGCTCATGAGAGGGTGATATGATTTTGCCACATCTTTTCTTTTTTTTTTTCTCTTTGTATTAATATGTGGTCTTAAGCTCATGATATAAAGCACCTTGAGGGAACTATTGTTGTGATTTGGTGATTTATAAATAAATAGGAACTGAAGTTATTAGACTGGATTAAACCAAACTGCTAAAAATTAAAACCAAAAACATACAGTAGTTTCTTGTTTTTTAAAAAATATTATTTTAGTTTTGTAAGTACACAACATGTTTTCAGATTTTTAAAAATTTACTTTTTGTTTAAGTTCAGTTAACTGAGATTTTTACATTAAATTATAGCATTTATTTTAGGTAGTGGTTAAAAGTATTAACTTTTTTCAGATTTTAGAACTCAAATCACTTACAGAAATTACACATTTTGGTGAAAAAAATCACTGGTATGACACAGTTTTCCCCTTTTTATTGTACTACTAGTGTATTACTTACCTAAAAGTATGCTTTCTTGAAATGAAGAGTGCACACCTACCTTGAACAAGTTTAAATCCCTGGAACAGCAGCAAAAGAATTAGAAGATGAAGACCTTTAAGGTCCATAATTTAAAGCTCTATTTTCTTTTGGAGTGATCTTGTCTTCCTCAGGTCTGGCGTTAGTTTGACAAAGTATGTATGCTCATGTTAAATCTGTGCCCTTACTCTCCCAAACCCAAAAGAGAATGACTTCAGATAGTAGATGTATGGCTCAGACCAATCAAGGAAGGAGTGATCTGAGATGGAGTTATACAGCTTTTTATGGCCAGCTATTTTACATAAACTTGATCTAAGATTAACTTTTAATTGTTGGAATGTTGTCTATGTCAGCAAGAAAAAGCAACTTGTCATATTTGTGTAAGATTATTAAAAAAAAAAAAGGTTAACTAAGTTAAAGCATCGATTATTGGTTCCTTTTAAGTAGCTGGAAGTAGTTATTTTTTAGTTCTATATAAAACATTAGGAATTTATACATTTTAAATTTTGTTGGAAATGTAATGACTATGATTGAGGCATGGTTGATGCTGCCAGGCAGGTTGAAATTAGTATGTCAGAAACTGCTGATCTACTGGGATTTTTTTTCAAAGATCTAAAAAAGAGAAAATATCCAGTGAGCAGCAGTTCTCTGGGTCAGAATGTCTTACTGATGTCAGAGGAGAATGACCAGACTGCTTTGAGCTGATAGGAAGGTAACAGTAACTTCAACTGTACCTTAAAGCAAATTGGCTTTTGGAGCAGAACAACACACCAGGTGCCACTCCAGTCAGTTTAGAGCAGGGAAATAAATATTGTCTGATCAAGCTTGTCTTCTGCTGTGACATTTAGATGGTAGGGTCAGAATTTGGCATAAATAACATGAAAACATGGATCCATCCTACCTTTATGACCTCAGTGTACACATCTACAATTTTTCCAGCACCCTGTTGAATCTACACTACTGGTCAAAGGTTTAGGACCACCCTAATATTATGCTGAAATGAAAGCATAATACAAATAAGCAGTTGGAGTTAAAAAAGAAATCATGTAATCAATTTATAGACCAAAGCATATTCTAAACTTTTGACTCGTAAAAGTAGCCACCTTTGGCACATATAATAGCTGAACACACCTGTGACATTCTTTCAACAATAGAAATCAAATATTCTTCAGAAAGTTCTTCCCATATCTGTTGGAGATGTTCCCATAAATGTGTGGCACTCATAGGTTTCTGTTCCCTGAAAAGGGCCTTTTTGTATAATTCTGTTAGGATGCCTGGGTCGTTGACCCAGGGTTTTGAGTTTATTATATTATTTATCCTTTCTAGTCTTTGGTTTCTTTGTTAGAGTTCTATCTTATGGTTTATGTCTCTGTGTTCTCTAGTTGCTCTGTCTCCCCTGTCAGCTGTATCCCTTTGTCAAGTTCGCGTCTCTGTGTTAGGTTTCCTGTTTTACTTTGAAAGTCCATGTCTCATGTAAATGCGTCTGGTTTTGCTTCCTTTGTCTCGTTAGGCCTGATTTGCCCCAGCTGTGTTTCCCTCCTGTTACCCATTCCCTGATTGCTCCCTCTGTGTATTTAAGCCCTGTGTTTCTCTGTCTGCATAAGTTTACCTTAGAGTCTCAGTTTTGTTACTTTTGGAGTTCAGCCTTAAAGCTGTATTTAAGTTCACCTTTTGTCTCAGACTGTCTGCATTTTAGGTCCTTTTCCTGCCTGCATACAGCCTTCACATAACAAATTCTGATTTGTACACGTTTCTTCAGTTTTGGGAAACCTTACCTTACCTCTGGCAGTTCACCACTTACCTTTGTACCATTTCCAGCTATTCACTGGACTTGAACAACTTGAATTGGAAAGAATAGCTGGAAAAATTGGGGTGTTCTAAAACTTTTGACCAGTAGTGTATGCCACAAAGAATGACGGAAAAGGGGGGTTTAGCTTAGTACTACCAAGATCTAATTAGTAAAGTGTCTAAGTGTATATAAAAAAATTGTGATTTGCATGAGATTTAATCATGCAAGATACAACATCACACAGCATCAGTATTAATCATAGTTAATGCTGTTGCATTTTGACAGTTGTATTTTTTGCACAATATACACTATTAAATATTGTCAGCAATTTTTGCACAATCAAAACAAGCTAACAATTTTTCACACAGGTCTTTCATGTCCCTAAATCCCCTCCCTTCCAGCACACACAAACAACAATAAGTCAAAGATGCTGCCTTAGTGTCAAATGGTGCCACATCACTGAAACATCATCACATTTTCTGACAGTTTCTGCCAACTTCTTTATTGCACTTTATTACTACAGTGTATGACCTTGTCAAAGCAACTCTGCTCAATTGCTTTATAGCACAAATGGATGTCTCCTTGCAGGAGAAATATATAATGATCAATGTTCTTCCAGAATAAATGAAACTAAGCCTAGTGAACAATACTGCATGAGTGAGAGGTCTGTGAGAAAAGCTTCTCTCTGAAATTGTTAAAATTATGTCAATCCCACATTTAAGATTGAAGCCTACCCCTAAAAAGAAAAAATAACAGAAATTGACATAATTTAGTATTTTGGAATTATAATTAACTCTTTCTCTGTCCACACACACACACACACACACACACACACACACACACACACACACACACACACACACACACCTTTCTATAACGGTTCCTCTTCTTGCTCCTGTTTTTTCTCGGGTCTGCTGACGGAGGTATTCACTAAGCACATCATCAGTTGTGGGGATCTTCATGATGTACTCATAGATCATAGTTCTGACACTCTAGTCCTCAACCTGCTTCACTTCTGCTTGATGTACACTCTTAGGGTGAAACCCTCCGTGCATGGTAAGGAGCTTCCTTGTCTTGATATCAGTGGCTTCTATCGCCTTCTTTGACCAGCTGATTATCCCAGCAGGGTATCTGAACACCGGCAGGGCATGGGTGCTGATTGACCAGATTTTGTTCTTCACATTCAGCAGACTTCTCAGGACTTGCTTTACCTTGTTTGGTTTTATAATGTTACACAAATATAATGTTACACAAATAAACACAAATGTTTATAATGTTACACAAATAGGAGCAAGAACCCAGTGGTTCTTGGGCATATCCTTGACTAATGCCCTTCTACCCCGAATGTTCAGATTGCCCGGGCAGCCAGCTCTAGGAAAAGTCCTGGGGGTTCCAAACTACTTCCATTTACACATGATGGAGGCAACTCTGCTCATTGGGACCTTCAATGCTGCAATTTGTTTTTTCTGTACCCTTCCCCAAATCTGTGCCTCAATACAATGTCTGCAGACATTTCTTTGGACCTAATTGCTTGGTTTGTGCTCTGATCTGCATTGTCAATGCCATATGTACATATGCAGGACCTTTCCAAATCATGTCCAATCAACTGAATTTACCAGCGCTCGAAATATCAGGTTCTGAATTATTTCAAGACAAATGAGGAAATCATGTGGTTTTCCAATTGGTACATCTGCTGTGCATAAAGTTACTGTTTTTCTGTTGTTGTACGTTGCTGTTATAAATTATATTACAGTGTTTGTTGTTAACTTTTAGTACAGCTGCAGAAATACTCTAATTCTGATTCTACAGTGGTTGGATGTATTAGTGATGGGCAGGAGGAGGGGTCCACATCACTAGTGGATGATTTTGTGGAGTGGTCTGGGAGGCATCCAAAGCCTCTGAGTGTGAAAAACATCATCTTCAGAAGGAAGAGAGTGGTGACATGACCCATGTACATGCTGGATGAAGATGTTGATGTGGTAGAGAAATATAAGTATCTGAGCTTCCACACCAACAACAGACTGAACTCGAATACCAAGACAGGGAACAGGCTCAATTTCCACAGGAAGCAGAGATTCCTTAGTAGCCACTGGCTTGCAAAAGTATTTGGCCCCTTGAACTTTCCCACATTTTGTCACATTACAGCCGCAAAAATGAATCAGTTTTGTTGGAATTCCACGTGAAAGACCAACACAAAGTGGTGTTCACGTGAGAAGTGGAACGAAAATCATACATGATTCCAAACATTTTCTACAAATACGTAACTATAAAGTGGGCTGTGCGTAATTATTCAGCCCCCTTTGGTCTGAGTGCAGTCAGTTGCCCATAGACATTGCCTGATGAGTGCTAATGATTAAATAGAGTGCACCTGTGTAATCTAATGTCAGTACAAATACAGCTGCTCTGTGATGACCTCAGAGGTTGTCTAAGAGAATATTGGGAGCAACAACACCATGAAGTCCAAAGAACACACCAGACAGGTCAGGGATAAAGTTATTGAGAAATTTAAAGCAGGCTTAGGCTACAAAAAGATTTCCCAAGCCTTGAACATCCCACGGAGCACTGTTCAAGCGATCATTCAGAAATGGAAGGAGTATGGCACAACTGTGGCACCACCTAAACTCACAGGCCGAACAAGGAGAGCGCTGATCAGAAATGCAGCCAAGAGGCCCATGGTGACTCTGAACGAGCTGCAGAGATCTACAGCTCAGGTGGGGGAATCTGTCCATAGGACAACTATTAGTCGTGCACTGCACAAAGTTGGCCTTTATGGAAGAGTGGCAAGAAGAAAGCCATTGTTAACAGAAAACCATAAGAAGTCCCGTTTGCAGTTTGCCACAAGCCATGTGGGGGACACAGCAAACATGTGGAAGAAGGTGCTCTGGTCAGATGACACCAGAATGGAACTTTTTGGCCAAAATGCAAAACGCTGTGGCGGAAAAATAACACTGCACATCACTCTGAACACACCATCCCCACTGTCAAATATATATATATATATATATATGTTCTTCCTCTACACCCCCCCCCCCCTCCCCCCCCAATGTTTGCACATGTCGAGGAGCGTGTCAGGCTACATTTCACTGTGTGTTATACTTGTATAACTATGCATGTGACAAATAAAGAACCTTGAACCTTGAAATATGGTGGTGGCAGCATCATGCTCTGGGGGTGCTTCTCTTCAGCAGGGACAGGGAAGCTGGTCAGAGTTGATGGGAAGATGGATGGAGCCAAATACAGGGCAATCTTGGAAGAAAACCTCTTGGAGTCTGCAAAAGACTCGAGACTGGGGGGGAGGTTCACAAAGACCCTAAACATAAAGCCAGGGCAACAATGGAATGGTTTAAAACAAAACACATCCATGTGTTAGAGTGGCCCAGTCAAAGCTCAGATCTAAATCCAATCGAGAATCTGTGGCAAGATCTGAAAACTGCTGTTCACAGATGCTGTCCATCTAATCTGACTGAGCTGGAGCTGTTTTACAAAGAAGAATGGGCAAGGATTTCAGTCTCTAGATGTGCAAAGCTGGTAGAGACATAGCCTAAAATACTGGCAGCTGTAATTGCAGCAAAAGGTGGTTCTACAAAGTATTGACTCAGGGGGCTGAATAATTACACACACCCCACTTTTCAGTTATTTATTTGTAAAAACAATGTTTGGAATCATGTATGATTTTCGTTCCACTTCCCACGTGTACACCACTTTGTATTGGTCTTTCACGTGGAATTCCAATTAAATTGGTTCATGTTTGTGGCTGTTATGTGACAAAAGGTGGAAAAGTTCAAGGGGGCCGAATACTTTTGTAAGCCACTGTATGTGCAGCAAAAATTATGGAGAATTTTTATCAGTCAGGTAAGGTTAGTGGTGTGTACTTTGCTTTGGTCTGCTTGGAGCTGGTTGAGAGAATTAACATGGATAATCCTAACCACCCCAGTGTTTACAGGATATAAGAAACAAGTGCTTCTTCTTGTTATTATTATCATCTACAGACAACATGCCTGGAAAGGAAAGCTGACATCCCGTGGATGCACAAAGCATGACACTTCTTTACTTCATGAGTAGCACGGATGCTTCAAAAATGTTTGTCAGTAAAACTCTGGTGCCCTCCAGTGGTTAAAACAAACACAAATTACAAATAGAATTGTCACAGATTGATGATGAATTGTGTGGGAATATTGTGTGTGCCCTTATGCTTTATCTGTATGTAAATTAAATAAATATGACTTAAAATGATTAAACTCTTCCTAAAGCATCCATCCTATAAAAGGATTCAGATGTGTCTTTTCAGCCAAATCACTGAAAAAAAAAAAAACCACCTTTATATTTATACCAGTGAACCCCCAATATTTTAAGGTGTCGCGTATAAATACAACAAAATTAAATCTGTACATGTACCAAAATAAAAGAAGATTTATTCATAACATGCGGGAAAAGACCCAGGGAAACCGAGTTAACGATAAAAGCAATAAAAAAATATTACCGCCTAAGCACTATAATACAGGTAAGCTGTGTGTGCGGAGTACAATGGAGGGAGCAGAAAGAGTGAGAAGTAGAGGAGGCCGAGGAAGAGGACGTGGAGGTGAAGAAGTAGGATGAAGAGGACGACAAGGACAAGGAGGAGCAAGAGGAAGACGAGGAGGGGGAGAGGAAGATGAGGAGGGGGGTGACGAAGGGTAGGAAGAGTAAGAAATAGAATTGCTGATGATATCAGAGCTACAATAGTGGACCATATAATCACACAACCCAGGATTCAAATCATGACTACAGTAACTAATTACTGATTACTTCCCCCCAAAAGTAATCCCGTTACTTTACTGATTACTTATTTTCAAAAGTAATTAATTACTTAGTTACTTTTTAAAAACACGATTTACAACCTGAATAGGTGATAAAGCGATAGATCTTTCAGCCCAATTCTACTTTTTCTACATAATCCATCATACAAAATGTAAACAAATGAAAAAGTCTCTTTTTAAAACTTGTTTTATTAGTTTTAATCTTTTAACTTCATGCATCAAGCAAAAATTTTATTATATGCAACATTCTCTGACTGGAAGAAATTTGTTTAATATTTAAACCTATTTTCTGCACATTCCAGCACATAAAAGAATTTTTCTTGTTTACACTCACTCTTTCAAATAGATGCAAGTAAAACACAGCAGAAAATAAATAGAGACAAAGACTAGCGGTCCTGTTGCTCTATTATCACCTGTAAAGCAGGAGTAGGGTAGGCGGAGGTTTACCCTGGTGCAGGTGTGCAGCAGCGGTCAGTTGAAGAATCCGCGAGTTTCTCTGTAAGTTTCCCATTACGTCGTAGCGCACTCGGTGCTTGCTTGGAAGTTTAGGGGTTTTTTTTCACTGTAAAAAGAAGTTTTCTTCCCACGCACAACGGACACTAATGTTTTTGTCACTTTTTATGGAATCAAACTCAAAGTAAGGTCAGTACTTCCACGCTTTAAACGCTGTACGCTCATACTCTCTCCCGCACTCGATATATTATCCATTGTTGATCTGCACACAGCTGTTGTCACGAACGTCGCACTTGCGAACGTCACTGTCATGAGACATTCTACTAAAATCACGGTTTTAGTAACGCAGTAACACAGCGTTCCTGCGGGAAAGTAACGGTAATCTGATTACCGTTTTTGCAATAGTAATCCCTTACTTTACTCATTACTTGAAAAAAGTAATCGGATTACACTAACACATTACAAGTTACTGCGTTACTGCACATCTCTGCTGTAAATTATAAATTTTAAATTGTTATTGATCCCTTTACTCCTAGTCCTAAAGTATATATTTATTTTCTTACTCTTCTTATATTTATTGTTTGTTTACTTGCACTGATGTAACTTGGGCCTCGCCTGTATATAGCAGAGGTCACAATAAAGTTTACTTTGACTTCAGCACAGCAGCAAGCAGGCGTACCGAGGGCTCTCGTGCTCTCTTTATCGAATTTCGAAAAAAACACGTGTATCATAAAAATCTGTATCATAATGTCTGCTGCTTTGGTGTTTGTTTGTTTGTTTTTATTTTGTTTTATTTTGCGAGTTGGTTATTAGATGTTGTTCCAGCCAGCGAATCCCCTGCCACCCCACCCTCTCCTCCCTGTGCCGCAAGCAGCAGGCGCACCTCGCAAATGGAGGGCGCCCTTACTCCCAGCAAATGGGCGGCAGAAAACCGACCGGTGCCTATGCCATCTCCAAAACGCTCGCTGATGTCGGGGCAGTATGAGTACCAGCAACTTTTTTTTTGGAGATGCCTGTGATGCCACCCCCACCACGATGTCGCCCTGGGCAACCGCCCATGTGGCCCTATCAATAACCGCTAGTGAGTAATAGTAGTTCCTCTCATGTTTTCAAGTGCCCTGTTCCTTGGAGTCTTTTTATGCTGATTGAATGTTGTTAGGAAGCCAATTGACTGCACGGGTGTGGTGTCAAAGCTAAATGGTTAATTACTCTATATGCTGTTCTCACTAAAGTTTGTTGCAGGCAACATAATTTCAGCTATACAGCTAGCTTAACATTCTTTATTCACAGCACCTCATCCTCCAAGAAACAGGCTACTTGTTGTGTTTGGCAGGATTTAATGATGAAAATAAAGTCTCTCTCTCTTTCTTTTTTGTAAAACTGTACAAAGTAAAGGAATACAAAATGTTCCATTACACTGAGAGAATAACATTGCTCTAGTAAAAGATATAACCACCACATAACCACTAGGGGTGCAACGATAAAATTCACGGTTCGGTTCGGTTCAATACTTTGGTGTCACGGTTCGATATTTTTTCGATACAAAAAAATGTTCATGTCTTTTTTAATTTTTCATTCATTAAAATTATAAATATATATTTTAACTCAAAAGTACAGTTTTTAAATTTAATGTTGCTGAAACAACAAAATAATAAAAAAAATAAATCTATCTGATCAAGAAATCACTCATCTTTGGAAAAGAGAGTTTATTACAGATTTATTTATTACGGTCAGTCAAAAATTTAAAAAGAGAAATGAATGAACTTTCCAGGTTGCCCGATCTCTTCACATATCTTCCTCCAAGCTCGGTCCTTTATATTCCTGTCTCGGTACAGAAAGCAGCTGGGGTCGTACAGCTCCGGGTTGTTTGCTACGCCGTTGATTAGCCTTCCCTCCATTGAAGAATGAAGGGCTTTGGCTGGATCTGCCCCTTTGACCTAAAGAGGGGACCTGAAAGAGGGGGTAGGGGCGGTAGTTACACTCGCAGTAGCACAGAAACAGAGTGGGAGGGAGAGAAAGAGAAAGAGAGCCGGGACAACAACGTCACATTAGAAAGGTATAGTGATCATCCACAACTATTTTCAGTTGATAAAGGATTCAGAATTTTATTTATGCAGGCCCATATGACAGAGAATATGCATGTTCTTTTTGTTTTCATATTGTAATTTATATTTAATTGTGTTGTGGTTTGCAGTGTTTTGTGTTGTTTCACTTTAAAATTGTTTAAAAGGAAAATGCTGAAAATTTAAATAGCTAAAAGTTGAAATGTGAATAAATGTTTTTTGAATTATATGATTTATTTATAAAATTTTATGTGGAGTGAATAAATAAAGTATATTTATGGTGCTCCAGGATGCTGGGCGCAGTGTTGAGCTTTTGTTACCTAGTGGCACACAAGCCAGGAAGTACCAACGACCGGATTTGGTGTGTGGTAGTAACAGGTAAATGAACTTTTTAAAAAAAAATTATTTGAATATATATGAGTGCTTGTGTATAAATACACAAACAATACACATATGCTTTCAATTGTGTAATTTAAGTGATGTAGGGAGCTCTGTTTTGGAAGTTCAGTTAACGCTAGAAATGTTTTTTGGTGTTTGTACGTGCTTTGTCTCAAGGGGGCATAAAATATATTTATATATAAACATTTATAAAGAAAACCACTTTTTTTTTTACATTAGTAATTCCTTTTGTGCATAACTTTATATTATCGTTAATAATATATATATATATATATATACATATATATACACACACATATATATATATATATATATATATATATATATATATATATATATATATATATATATATATATATATATAATAACACCCAGCACGCCCCTGCGGGCAGTTTATCCTTGGCCTGGGAGCTTGAGGGTCCTGCGCAGTATCTTAGCTGTTCCCAGGACTGCGCTCTTCTGGACAGAGATCTCCGATGTTATTCCCGGGATCTGCTGGAGCCACTTGGCTAGCTTGGGAGTCACCGCACCTAGTGCTCCGATTACCACGGGGACCACCGTTACCTTCACCCTCCACATCCTCTCGAGCTCTTCTCTGAACCCTTGGTATTTCTCCAGCTTCTCGTGTTCCTTCTTCCTGATATTGCTGTCATTCGGAACCGCTACATCGATCACTACGGCCGTCTTCTTCTGTTTGTCTACCACCACTATGTCCGGTTGGTTAGCCACCACCATTTTGTCCGTCTGTATCTGGAAGTCCCACAGGATCTTAGCTCGGTCATTCTCCACCACCCTTGGGGGCATCTCCCATTTTGACCTCGGGACTTCCAGATTATACTTGGCACAGATGTTCCTGTACACTATGCCGGCCACTTGGTTATGGCGTTCCATGTATGCCTTGCCTGCTAGCATCTTGCACCCTGCTGTTATGTGCTGGATTGTCTCTGGGGCATCTTTACACAGCCTGCACCTGGGGTCTTGCCTGGTGTGATAGACCCTAGCCTCTATGGATCTTGTGCTCAGAGCTTGTTCTTGTGCTGCCATGATTAGTGCCTCTGTGCTGTCTTTCAGTCCAGCTTTGTCCAGCCACTGGTAGGATTTCTGGATATCAGCCACCTCCTCTATCTGCCGGTGGTACATACCGTGCAGGGGCCTGTCCTTCCATGATGGTTCCTCGTCTCCCTCCTCTTTCTTGGGTTTCTGCTGCCTGAGGTATTCACTGAGCACTCGGTCAGTTGGGGCCATCTTCCCAATGTATTCTTGGATGTTCGTTGTCTCATCCTGGACTGTGGTGCTGACACTCACCAGTCCCCGGCCCCCTTCCTTCCGCTTAGCGTACAGCCTCAGGGTGCTGGACTTGGGGTGAAACCCTCCATGCATGGTAAGGAGCTTTCTTGTCTTTATGTCAGTGGCTTCTATCTCCTCCTTTGGCCAGCCTATTACCCCAGCAGGATACCTGATCACGGGCGTGATGATGGCCCGGATCTTGTTCTTACATATATATACATACATATATATACATATATACATATATATATATATATATACAGAATATGAAATAAATAACTTTACAGAATCTGGGATATACAGCTATACAGAAATGGGAACTATGCAAGTTGTAAACAGTTGTAGGATTAAAGATTATCGAATGTACAGAATGATTATTTACACAGAGCTATACAGTAGTGCAGTTAAGATAAGTGAGGGTGTAGATAGTTTCTACAGAGGCTATATAAAGTGCTAGTGGTTGTGAGTGGTGGTTCAGTCCATGTTATTATTGTGTTTGAGGGTACAGTTGTCCATTGTGGGTGTGTGTATGTTCAGTCCATGAGTTTAACGTGGGTCAGATGTCAGGAGGCAGAGTTCAGGAGTCTGACAGCTGTGGGGAAGAAGCTGTTCCGGTACCTGGTGGTCTTAGTCCGGAGGCTCCTGTGGCGCCTCCCAGAGGGCAGGAGGGTGAAGAGTCCATGTGATGGGTGACTGGGGTCTTTGATGATTTTCCCAGCCCTTTTCAGACACCGCTTCCTGTAGATGTCTTTTATGGCAGGAAGTGGTGCTCCGGCGATGCGCTGGGCAGTTTTCACGACCCTCTGCAACGCCTTCCGGTCCGAGGCAGAGCAGTTCCCGTACCAGACTGTTATACAGTTGGTCAGGATGCTCTCGATGGTGCAGCGATAGAAGTTCACCAGGATGTCTGAGGACAGGTGGTTCTTCCTCAGAGTCCTCAAGAAGAAGAGGCGCTGGTGAGCCTTCTTGACCAGCTTGGAGCAGTTGGTCGTCCAGGTGAGATCCTCGGAGATGTGGACTCCCAGGAACTTGAAGCTGCTCACACGCTCCACAGCCGTCCCCTTAATGTGGATGGGTGGATGTGGGTCAGCATTCCTCCTGTAGTCCACGATGAGCTCCTTGGTCTTCTCGGTGTTAAGCAGCAGGTTGTTTCTGTCGCACCACTCAGCCAGACGATCCACCTCCTCCCTGTAGGCGGCCTCATCGTTGTCACTGATGAGGCCAATCACCGTGGTGTCATCTGCAAACTTAATGATGGTGTTGGAACCATCAGCAGGTCTGCAGTCGTGGGTGAAGAGGGAGTAGAGGAAAGGGCTCATCACACAGCCTTGTGGTACACCGGTGTTCATTGTGATGGTAGATGAGCAGCGGTTATCCAGCCGGACATGTTGGGGGCGGTTGGTCAGGAAGTCCAGTAACCATTTGCAGATGAGGGAACTGATACCCAGGTCTGTCAGTTTCCTGATGAGTTGTGAGGGGTGGATTGTATTGAATGCTGAACTGAAGTCTATAAACAGCATTCTGGCGTAGGTGTTGTTGTTGTCCAGGTGTGAGAGGACAGAGTGCATTGCGATGGAGACTGCATCCTCTGTGCTCCTGTTCCGGCGGTATGCGAATTGGTGGGGGTCCAGGGTGGGGGGGAGACAGGATTTGAAGTGTGCTAGGACCAGTCGCTCTAAGCACTTAGTGATGATGGGGGTGAGTGCTACTGGGCGGTAATCATTGAGGCAAGATGGGTTGGAGTTTTTGGGTATCGGGACGATGGAGGTGGATTTGAAGCAGGCCGGTACCACAGCGTGGGCCAAGGACAGATTGAATATGTCTGTGAGCACTCCTGCAAGCTCCCCAGAACACGCTCTGAGAACACGCCCGGGGATGCCATCAGGGCCTGCAGCCTTGTGGACATTGATCCTGCTCAGCACCGCTCCTACATCGGTGGGGGAGAGAGTCATAGGTTGGTGGTCTGGCGTCATGTCTGCTTTGGTTGTGGTTGTGGGGTTCCCTCGCTCAAAACGAGCATAAAAGTTGTTGAGCTCGTTGAGGAAGGAGACATCAGAGGATGCGGGGGAGGGTTTGGTGGTCCTGTAGTCTGTGATGGTCTGGAGTCCTTGCCACATGCGTCGGGGGTTGGAGTTGGAGAAGTGTTCTTCTACCTTCTTTTTGTAATGGTGTTTGGCTTTTTTGATGCCCTTCTTTAGATTAGCCCTGGCTGTGCTGTAGGCGTGTGCATCTCCTGACCTAAAGGCGGTGTTGCGGGCCTTCAGGAGGAGACGAACATCCCGGTTCATCCAAGGCTTCTGGTTGGGGTACATGGTGATCCGTTTCTGGGTGGTGACACTGTCTGTGGTTTTGGAGATGTAATCCAGTACAGATGAGGCGTACTGGTCCAGGTCTGTGTGGGTGAACATATTCCAGTCTGTGTTTTTAAATCTGTCCTGGAGCACTGCGTCTGTCCCCTCTGGCCACACTTTAATTGTCCTCACAGCAGGTTTCACACGTTGGATGAGTGGTGAATACCGTGGTGTGAGGAACAGGGAGAGATGGTCCGATTGTCCAATGTGGGGGAGGGGTGTGGCTTTGTAGGCTTCAGCCAGGTTGGAATACACATGGTCTAAAGTCTTGTCTCCTCTGGTGTGGCAGGAGACATGTTGGTGGAATCTGGGGAGGACTGTCTTTAAGTTGGTGTGGTTGAAGTCGCCAGCAACAATAAAAGCAGCCTCGGGGTGTTTATTCTGGTGTTTGTTAATGGCTGCAGAAAGTTCTTTCATGGCCAACCTAGCATTAGCGTCGGGGGGTATATACACGGCAGTGAGTATGATCGAAGTGAATTCTCTGGGGAGATAATAAGGTCTGCATTTGACCATTAAAAACTCCGCATTAGGTGAGCAGTGACTCTCAGTAGTAGTGGAGTTCATGCACCAAGCATTGTTAATATAAATGCACAAACCTCCACCTCTGGTCTTGCCGGAGTCATCTGCTAGCCTGTCGGCTCGGTGTGTGTGGCGTCCTGCTAACTCGATAGCATATATATATATATATATATATATATATATATAAAAAATATACATATACATATATATACATATATACATATATATTAGGGGTGCAACGATACACAAAATTCACGGTTCGGTTCGATACTTTGGTGTCACAGTTCGATATTTTTTCGATACAAAAAAACGTTCATGCATTTTTAATTTGTCATTTATTAAAATTATAAATATATATTTTAACTCAAAAGTACAGTTTTTAAATTTAACCCTAACCCTTGTGCGTGTTTTTTATTTTGACAGCGAATGCGCACCTGCGGACCACTTATGTGCAGCCCTGGTTATTTAGCTCGTCATATTGCAGCCACAGAAATTCTTTTGTCCATGAAACCATAAAGCTGCACTTTCTTTTTGCCTTATAGTCTGATTTGTCATAACTTCTCCGTTTTGTGGTAAGCTTTTCTTTGGCTGTCACTTCTTCACCCTGACCTGTCTTATTTGGCTCAGCAGAACTGAAATGCTTTTACACACTCACTCACATAAGCTCAGCGATTCTCTGCGCGATCAACCTCTCACATGTTTAAGCTTGCTGCGGGAGATTTCACTTGTCATGTTTGCATAGTAAGCTAACGATTAATAAGACGATGTCAGAGGAATTGGTGCACAAATTATCATCACTCACAGATCAGTGCTGTCGCTCTCTATACACAGTTCGCACGATTGCAAAGTGAAAGCAAAAAAACAAGCGCAAATTCAAACGCGACTTCAATATGTCACATATTGACAGTGGCTCACCGATGCCAATGACATAATTACCCAGCTACATTTCCGAAAGAATGCAAAAGCATTGACATATATTTTTCCTACAATAGCCCGACGGGCAGGGCAGAGATAGATTTTGGTAGCCCGACTGAAAAAATCGCTAGCTCCGGGATGTCGGGCTAGCGATATTGCAAGCCCTGTATCTGATTGAGGAATCACTCATCTTTGGAAAAGAGAGTTTATTACAGAGAAATGTCTCTTTCCAAAATAAAAGCTATACTATCCGCTTCTTCTGGGCTATATTCTCAGCAGCATAAGGAGAATCATGTGCTAACAGCTGTCTAAATGACTCGGCTAAAGTTAGTAGCATGCTTGCTTTTTTTTGTCTGCTTCCACTTGTCTTTGCACTAGGATGATGTCGGCGTAAATGTGCAGTCATATTCGTTGTGTTCCCACTAGTGCTTTCAGGTTAATCTCGTTGAAATGACCTTAACGCCACAACACAGCAAATCTCCGTTAACGAGCTACCGCCGATCGCTCCGTGCATGGGGCTAGACGGCCAACACGTTAACAAGCTAACTGCGCTAACACACTAGTTCACACCAATGTAATTGAGCATTGCATGGCACATCCAACATACTGTTTTACTTTAGTCCATGACTCGCTTACCTTCAGGGTCATACGTCACATGAAAACCAAAATAATTCCAAACGCCAGATCTGAATGAGGTTCAATTTGCCTGTTGCAAGGAGAGCTTAACTTCTGTCTCGCTAGCTTGCCCTGCGCTCTTCCTTCTGACTATGCTGTCTGTGTTGAGCGCTCAGTGGATCTGCGCTCGACAGTGCAGCCTAGGCGGAGTAGTCGAACACAGATTCACTGAGCGCTCAACACAGACAGCATCGTCAGAAGGAAAATTGATAAAATAAATTACAAATGTTGTATTGTTCGATACATATGCGTACCGAAACGAAAGCACTGTATCGAACGGTTCAATATCGATACGAATATCGTTGCACCCCTAATATATACACACACACATATATACATATATATACATATATATATACATATATATATATATATATATACATATATATATACATATATATATATATATATAC